>NW_020211271.1:108787-201391 GCF_003070985.1 Temnothorax curvispinosus | reverse complement strand
TATATATATATATATATATATATATATATATATATATATATATATATCAGATAGGTATATATACCAGATATATATACATATATAATCTAGAATTCTATACATTAAGAACTTTGAATACGGTATACAAATTGGAAAATAAAAAATGCATTTGAAAAAATTAGGTTGGTACATCACATATGTATAATATATATAAAATGATAGTATATATATAAACAAACTTTCATATATTATTTTAACAATGACTTTGTTCAAAATATATTATAGATTTTATAGAACTTATGCTACAAAATCGTTCATATAGCAACCGTTGCTTCCTAAATCTTAGTCACACGCGTTTTGTTCTCGTTGCCTATCGTCTGTATTTCGTCTTGCATATCATAAAGCGGGGAGCACACATTTCTGCACAACGCATAATGCGTAAGCATAAGAAAACTGATTGGTCCATATACATGTGCATAAGAAAATAGACCAATCAATTTTCTTATGCTTACGCATTATGCGTTATGCAGAAGTGTGTGCTCCCCGCTTAAGTATTAAATAAATTTTACATAAAAAACAAATAATTTATCTCTTTTTATCAAAGTGCCTAACTAGATGCAACTAATGCTTGGATATTTTTAATAATCCAAAAACGCTCTGAATTTAATCTTTTCTAATAATAATTAATAATTTAATTATAATTAAATTGTTTTGGTTATTTTGCTATAGTTATAATATAATATAACATATGGACGCAAATGAATAAAGAGAAAATTATAAGGAAAAATATATATATATATATATATCTAAATATTCATATAATTTACAAGATAACTTCAAAAATCTAAAAATAAGTAATACATGGCCATTTAACCTTACATTGTATACTTCTGTGGGAATTCTATTTCATTTATAGTATCCGAATTCGATAGATTGTATCTTTTAATAATATGTAGACTTTTGCATCTCGTATTTAGGGAAATTCAGAAAATTCCAGTTTGAATATATTGTATTTCAACGTAATTATGTGTGCATTGAAAGTTCCTGTATATATGTATAACGTTTTATTGATGTCTAATCCGTTCCATTATAAAGAAGTATATCAATCACACATCAATATATATCCAAATTGCATTAATTTTAAAGAAAGTTTAAATAAACTCAACAATATCAAACAGCTTGCAAATATATGTATAAATGTCACAGGAATTTCGGGTAATTCATTTTTTGCAAAATCTCTAGGAAATCCACGAAAAAGAAGATATTGTGGAATAAAAATTATAAATATAATATAAACATAATTTATAAATATAAATATAATTTATAAATATAAATCAGAAATATATTTTATTAATTTATAAATATAAATTGTAAATATAATATTTATTAATTTATATATAAATTAATAAAAATCTCAACTCACAATTTCACTAGCAAAGTCCAAAATTTTACAAAATCACTGAAATCTCCTATTAAGATTTTTATAATTTTTATTCATCCACAATATTCCAGTTTTTTGTAAATTCCCTAGAAATTTTGCAAAAAAATGAATTACACCAAATCCCTGTCACATAGATATCTTCAAAAAATAACTTCCGGCTGTTAAAAATTAATAAAATATAATAATACAATTAAATAAACGACAACACATTCTAAAATATATTCTAACATAAATCTGAAATTAAATATATCCATTCTAGGTTTACCATATCTTTCAACAGCACAAATATGCTAGTGTAAGATTTAGGAATCTTTGTAGTCTTTTTATTAGATTAATGAAATATGAAAGTTATCAACAAAATGAAGATATATGCCCGGAGATTTAAAAAGCCAACACCTGCGATGGATTTGTGCAATCGCCTATTGTCATTCTGTGCATTGCCATTTCCGTAATACCATGGTAATGAACAAAAGCAGCTGCGATTACTAATACATGGAAGATTTGATGACTCTGAAACTATAAAATAAAAATATTAAAATATAATATATCGATATCGTCAAAATAATCTGAAATTGAGTCGTTATAAATCGACATTTTAATATTGCTTACCCAAATGTCGAATTTTCCTGGGAAAAAACGTTCAGGTACCCTTAAAGCATAAAATAACGCGCCTAATATGTACAAACATCCCATTAGTATTAGCCATCCGAGGGATGCTTGGCTAATCGCCTTGAACCAACCTTCGGCGACGGCATAGTGTACAGCTGGTATTACCTAAATATAGAATTAAGATATAATTAGACACAGAATTAAAACGTCAAGTTGAAACGTATATGATATAGATGTAGAATTGAGATAAATTTTAATACATAAGTTTTTGAAATTTATTTTAATTCTAAGCTATAACTGATTTAAAAAAAATAACTTACCCCGCTAAGTCCAAAACCCATAAAAACCCCAGCTCTGAGCGGACGATAGCTTGGTTCGCCAAATCGTTCCCACAATGAAACTACGATACTGGTTATACCAAGGACAACCACCACAGACAGATAGATTAACTTGGGTTGATAGTCGCAATAAAATCCGTAATAAAGCCATGGTACAAAACTACCCATAATAAGCATAGCTATGCCACAATAATCTAGCTTTGAAAACAGCTTTCCCACGCATTCGCTGTGGCAATGAACTGTGTGAAAGGCAAATGACAATCCTAGGCAAAGTATAGCACCAGCAAAGAAGGTACCAAATACCAATTTTTCTTCCAATTGAATTTCTATAGGAGGTTGCGATAGAAAAAATATAGCTATACCAATAAAGGCAACGCAGCCTGTAAGAAAAAAAAATAGTTTTATGAGCAAAATTGATAACCAAAACTCACAGAATATACTTAAAAGAATACGCTATGTATATATATGCTTTTCTTTACAGAAACTGCACATCGATACATTTAGCGTCACTTGATTAATAGACAGGAACGTACCTAATAAATGTGTCCAGATATTACCGGTTTCTGTATGAATTCGAAAAATGCTCTTAAAACACGCATAAAACGAGGGTAATGGCGGTCTGTGGCCAGCGTGTAAGAAATCGTTATCTTGCAACCATCTTGGTAGATTTCTAAAGTGACACTGTTTCCATGATGCCTCCCATACCTGCAAATAACATCTCCAGCTTTAAATTTGTAATTTGCTGGTCAACAATATTAAAGTAGATTAACTCTAATCCCTATAGCAAGTTTCTTGCTATCATCTAACGAAAAGATTCTTACTGCAAATATATATCATTGTAAATATCTGGATATCCTTTTACCTTTCGAACGAATTCCTCAGCCTGCTCTGCTGCGTTATGCGCTAGTGCACCTAAATCGATTTCATCACTCAGTACTCCTGCCTTCAACACTTCAGTCATCTGTAATATAAATGATAGATGTTTAATCATGTATAATCATGTGTGCAATCATTAATTGCATATATATTCTTTTAATGTACTCTTTTAAGGCACATACTTCACAATCCAGAAGATGATCATCTTCCGGCGTCGAAGGTAACGGACACCCAACTCCGTCCTCCTCTTCTGCGAGGCAACTTGCGTCATCGTCCTCTAACAATTCTTTAACTTCATGTAAACCAGGTATTTCGCTATTTAGCAATACACGTTCGCTCCATGGGATACGATGTCGCACTCCTAAATCCACTGATAAATCGTCTTCTTTTTCTTTGGCTTCCAGAATGACATCTTCGTATTGCGCCATGATTCAGAATAAATATGACTGACCGCAAGTCTGCAAAAAAAAAAGTATTAGTTCCATGGTACAAGTTCTTGTTGCAAATCTATATCTCGTCGCTATAAAACTTCAAGTGCAAGATCGTAATATACATTGTATGATATATTGTATGATAACGTATCCCGCTTCTTCCGGTATAAACACGCGTTTGAGAAAAAGAAAAGCAAGTGAGCAACTCTGTCAATATTAGACGGCATTCCGAGCCGCGTGTCAAGATGACAAAGAGACCGGCAAGTACCTACTTGAAACGCGAGTCAGATTAATCGCGAATCGTCAACAAATCCGAACGAATGCTCGCCTCCGGAAAGGAGAACGACCTCGCGCGTTTCGTCCAGCAAAAATTACGCACCGTTACGCAAACATAAATTGTCGTCACGGAGGTATGACGCGCGGTGACGTTACGACTGTGTAAACGTGTGTGATGATCTTATTTGATCTCATTACATAAGACACGATAAAAAAAGCGCGCACCGGACGCCGCGAGTCGCCCAGACTTTGGACTCTAGTCTCGTCGGAGGGTTACAGGTTATATTATTTTTTCTCTCTTCTTTCGCAGCCTGTTGCAGCTTCCGTTTCTTTTTTCTCTCTCGTCCGACGATCACGCGTCGCGGGTCGCGCGGGCCAAACCGAACGCACGAGCTCGTCCCCTGGGACGAGGTTGCGCTACGAGAGGAAAAAAAAATTACGAAAGCGTTGTGAATTTGTGAAAGTGCGCAACAGGCGTGAAATTTAATACACGGGGAACGACCGCGACGGAGCCGACGGTGACGTGTGTGTCAACGGGAGCGTGTCGTGCCTCCAGTATACGTACCAGTCGCACGACGATATTCTTCGCAATGTTCAATTTTGCGCGGGCATGCTTCTGAAATTCCTTTAGGCTCTCCGTAGAATATACTGGGATTTGGGATTATTTCAAAAAGAATCACGTTCTGCGCGTCTCGTTGTACTTTAAACGTTCACACACCTCGCACGTTTGGTCCGAGTGGCCATATGTTTAAAGGCCCGTGTCAGACTGAGCGACAGGAAGCGATGGAAATCGAGGATGGTGACTTGAAGATTACAATTCAACCAATCATGTTCATTTCTGTCCAATGTGGATTAAAAAAAGATAAAAAGTAAGTTAAATTGACAAAATTAAAGTCAATGCAATCCTACATATTGGCAGAACAGACGTTCTAATTTTTAGAACTAGAAAAAGATAAAAAGTAAATTAAACCAAAATTATAGTTGACAGAAATACACACGACGTGGTTGTCTCATTTCTGCCAATATTTATATAACTTCAATCTCGGTTTAATTTATCTTTTAACTTTTTCTAATACTTGGAACTAGAAAAAAAAGTAAATTAAAAGTAAATTAAATGGAAATTAAAGTTAATCGATCTACATTGGTAGAAATGGACAACAATTTGTTCCAATTGAATTCATAATATCCAATTCGTAATCCTGAATAGTCTGGTAGAGACAATAGGCCTGTTCTTTTTATATTAGCTGAACTTCTTGCGCACGGTTCATCTTTCCTCTCTTTCCTTTCATGTTGGAGAGAAAAAGAAAAAAGATGAACTGTGCAAGAAGTTCAGCTATAATAGAATAGGCCTATAGCTCGCTTTAAAAGAGAAGAAAAGCATTGACAGGTTTGTTCTCTCTTTCTTTCTTAGGCACGAACGGAGGACGAATAAAGCCAATAAAGGAAAAAGAATTGAACGAAAAACAAGAATGGTAAACACGTGGACGATTTCCACTGCGTTTGCAAGAGAAAAAGGATGACCTTCGAGTATCCAAACCTTTCTTTTAATGCGAACTCTTCGTAGGAGGCTTCAGTAAATTCGTGAACTCTCTCATTACTCCGTATACAGTATTACTAAAGGCTACTATACATGAGATTATTTAATTATAAAGGATTCGCCATGTTAGACGCACTTGTCCGTTCTGCAACGTTATCAGTTTTATATGTGCGTGTTCTATTATTATAAATAAATAAATACAGATATTTCGGTTTCTGTCGAAAGTATGGCGGAGTGCATCATCGAAAAACATACCGACGCCGACGGATTGTCGGAGCTGGAGGAGAAACAGAGGATAATCGACGAAGCACCTTTCGCTCGTTTGAAAATTAAAGATACCAATTGGCTAGGGTTAGTCGAGTTTAGAAGGAAATGTGACTTCTGTCAAAGATCGCGGAAATTCTTCTGCTACACCTGTTACCATCCTGTCATCCCGTGCTCGTATTTTCCACGAGTGAAGGTACAGATTACTATGGGCATAACTAAAGTTTTATTTAAACGTTAACTTAACCTTTATGTGAATGACGAGGTACCTTTTGCATTTTAACAATATGAAAAAACTGAAACTTTTCTATGTCTAGTCGCATTAGAGGACTGCAACTTTGCGAGAGCTCCTAAATCGATGAATATATTATTTTTAGTACTATTTTTGGGTAGATTGATCCAACAGGGAAGACGGCGAAACCAAAAGTTGCTCGACACCTTAATTACTCGAGAGTATTCGGGCACTTTGTCACTCATATAAGAATGAAAAAGTTAACGTATTCTTTATCCGTTTTTCTGCTTCATAATATAATTCTATATTGTATTTTTCAGCTGCCAATTAAAATCGACATCATTAAACATTCTCGCGAGATAGACGGCAAGAGCACGGCCGTCCACGCCGCGATACTCGCGCCGGAGGATGTAAAAATCTACACGTATCCGGATTTTCCGGAGATATTGAATAAAGAGGAAGTAAGAAGAAGAGCGACGATCTGTTTTCAAGCCCTGCGATACTTAAGGATACGGTTGTTAACCTGACGGACATTGGACTTTTAGACTGTTTTAGTTTTTCCTAGCAAAGATAGTGCAAGGAATATGAGCGTCGAGGATCTCTTTATAAGAGAAGGGAGGAAATGTGACGCCTCGGAAGAAAGGACTGTATTTCCTATAAAAAGGGCCATCTTCATTGACAGCACGTGGCAGCAAACCAAATCAATATACAAAGACCAAAGATTGAGAGGTATATAAGAAAGGATTAGTTTAGTTTTTATGATTATCATACATGTGCAATGCGTTTGCGTTGCTGTTGAACTTACTATTTCTGTATGATTGACACAGAACTACGTTGCGTGATATTAAAATCGAGGATTTCTCAATTTTGGCGTCATCAAAAGAAGAGTCCAAGATGGTATTTAGCGACAATCGAAGCAATTCATCAATTTCTAGTGGAATTACACACGTGTGCTCTTGGGGTGGAGGAAGACTATGATAAATTCGATGGCTCGATGGAATCAGAAAAGTCCGAAGAATTCTCTGACGAACACTCTGTAACTAATAACGAAGAAATAATGCAGAAATACAATGGACAGTATGATAATCTTTTATATTTTTTTAAGTACATGTATGAAAAAATTCATTCCATATACAATCATAACAGATTACAAGCTTATAGAAGACCACTCGCATAACTACATTTTCTTACATTAACAAGCTCTTTTGCATTTGATCAAGTAACAATCATGTTTATGTTATGTTTTGTACAAACTATCCTGTTCTAAATTAACATACATTATTCTCTTGTAATTATATGGAAAAGTACTGTATTCAATGTAATTTCAAAATTTTACAAGATGGTATTATTTTAAAATTACCAAAATGTTTAGAGATTCTTTTCGAACAATGTGTGACAAAACGTGTTTCTCTCAGATTGGGGAATGTGTTGTAACCTTTTTTTTTTTTGTAGTTAAACAAAGATGTAACAAAAAATGAATAAAAAGTTATTTTTCTAGCAATGTATTTTTTAAATCCGAAAATCCAATCTAACAATAAGTGATAGTAGGAGGATCGGTGGAGTGGACGCCGGCCGGCGGAGGATTGGCGGAGGATCTCTTGATTCTTATAGAAGAATTAAACTGAAAACTTTTTATACCTTTGTAAATTGTAAGCATCAAATACTAGTACATAATCGAAATTTTAATATCAGCGTATTATCGTTTCATATTGAAATTACATATATTTAATCAATCTAATTTGTAATATATTTTCCTATTTACTGACTTCTGTAACTTCAAATGAGAGCGCAGTCTATCTGTACAAAAAAAGCCAAGGCTAGATAATAACGCAGAAATATATAAATAATAAAATTTAGAGGAAATGCTGTGAATGAAAAAAATTGTTTGTAACTCGTAAATCATTTACGATTTTCTATGTGCTATGGCTTTTAAATAACAGGCAAATTGACCAATCGCAGTCGAGAGAATTCTCAAAAAAAAAAACATTTTGAAACTCTTCAGCCGTGATTAGTCGATTGTCTACTGCTTGAGCCTTAAGGCCGTTACACATGGACAAATGTAGCTAAATATAAGTAGTAAGCAAATCGACCAATCACAGTTGGGAGTTTCAAAATGACAGTTTCAGGATACTACAATTGTCACGACACATATAAGTTAGGTTAGAATAATAAATTTCTGAAAAGTCGAAAGAGTTTTTTATCGATTTCAGTGAATAATTGTCGTGCGACAAACGAAATTTAGGCCGTAGGCCTCATGTTTTCGAAAATGCTCGATTGTCATTGGTGGAATCGTTAGTGTAATATGTATACAGCCTTAAATCGCCTAGGTTTTTCCGTGTGCCATGGCCCTAGTAGACACGCGTTTTGAGTTTCGAGATCGGTGTGAGCCGTGAGCGATATCGCTTTGTTACTAATTTCGTAACGTTTATCACGAGTATAGAAGCGTCACGAACGTTTACCTGTCATCTGGTCGTGTGACGAAAAGATCTTGGACGAGATTTGTATATACACAAAAGAAATCGGGGGGCGATATTCCATTATCGTAATTATACATTACGAGGTTAACGAGGTACGTTTTTTTTTCTTCGACGAGTGGAAAGGGAAGATTGTTTTCAGTTTTGTATCCTCAAATATTAGACGCAGGTTAGGTTCCGATAATAAACGATTGTTTTGTCACGAAATGTTTGTTCCGTGGAATCGGAAGAAATATTGAAAAATGTGATAGAGAATTTTCAATATAATCTGTAAGATTCTATGCATTTCTATGCATTATCGATTATCCTATTGTCTGTATATAGATTCGTTGGGCAGGAACGTACAACATGCCAAAAATGCCAATTCGAAAACCCAAGAGGGTTGGTGTGCTGACCAAAAGGACGCAGTGCTTGAGGAATCATTACAAAGAACGGATATCATATAGACCACGTGAGAAAAATTAGAATTCTCTAGCTTCATCTTGTATTCTCTTCGACATGTTGCCGTTGTTGTTTTGACAAAATTATTTCTTCTTAGTGTATGAGAAATTGAAGAACAACAATAGTTATTTGGCCAAGGCGCTTTCGAAAGAGAAGCAGAATAGTCAGTCACTTTTCACGCAGAATGTAGAACTAATTGGAGAGGTTCAACAGTTACATCTGGTATGCAACACGCGAAATGTGAGTATTATTTATGTGACAAAGGCTACGGTCAACGTGACGCTACAAATGCTTTGGAGCGTTCTTCTTCTCTTTCTTTCTTCATTGAAAGAAAAGTGAAGAGGAATGTTTCGAAGTATTTGTAGCATCACGTTGACCGTACCCAATATAGTTCATATTAGTGATTTGGAATTGGGAGAGATAATCTCTCGCAGAATGTAAATTTATTTATATATATATTTTTTTTCTAATCTACATGCTAGTTTTCTTATTTATATCTATTATTTATTTCAGACTGTAATATCAAATGTACTAAATAATGCAAAGGAAATACTAAAAATGTTGGTGACAATGACTGGTTATATGACAAACACTATCTCTATGTGTCAAGAACATGTTGCTTCCAATAGTACTGTGAGACTGTCATCCGCTTCAGCTGGAAGTAAGGAATATCTCAATAATAAAATATATTAAACTAAAAAATTTTCTATTTTAATTTTTTTTTTTTTCATGAATCATGTATTGTCTGTGTCATTATTTGTTATGTCTTTACATTGGAACATATTTCAGGGAAAGAATCGACCACTAGATTATCAACAAAATCACCAGCTAAAGGTGTCGTGAAGCCTATGGTGGGTGGGCATACTATTACTAAGCCCACAATTAATTTAAGCCGGGTTAATATGGAAAGTATTAATAATATATCGAGACTAAGTGATATACAAGAAGAAGTAACTTCACCTAATAGAAGCCAGGAAATAAATAATGAGACTAGATCGCCAATTATGCCTACCACACCTCTAAGATATGTAAGTATATAATTTGTATCATTGGCTGTGTTTCAAAACACTCTGGGTAACTAAAATCTATAGTTTACGTTACGTACACCATAGCATTTTAGTTAACTAGAGTGAATTTTGGAACGTAAGCATTATTTCTCATACATATATACAGGGTGTTTCTTAAAAAGCGCCGATTAGTTACATAGCGCTATTTTTTAATGAAAAATTGAGTCGAAAAGTCCTGAATCTTTTTTTTTTTCTATAATACTTGATTCTATAATATTCTATAATATATAATAAAGGATAGTGCTGATTAGATTGACTTTACTTAGTAATTACTGCTTTTTTAAGCGTTATAGAAAAAAAATGCTTCAGAACTTTTTGATTCAACTTTTGATAGGGAATGGCGCTATGTAAGTAGTGGGCGCTCTTTAAAAAACATCCTACATATATAAAATTTATGAAACATTTGTATACTTATTTATATATTTCTTTCTAAACAATACACCGTTGTTTTAGGAAAATGGTCGTACGTGCAGACTGCCAGAAAGACTCACAATTTCTTCGCCCATTGTTAATGGTATGGTATATCACGAATAGTAATTTAATTATTTAAGCATTATACGTTGATGAATTAATATAATCTTTAACTAATATTTATATACATTTACAGTGGCAGACGAACAAAGATTAAGAAGAAGAAGGAGAAGTCACCATTCAAGATTGTCGGTATCTTTTTCGCGATCGCGAAATAGATGGTCCGAAATAGATGAAACTCCAACAACTACGGGACATATTAATGTAAGTGATACTACAATAAAACTTCAGGATAATATTACTAAATTATTGCAGTACTCTCCAATTTTTTGGAGAGTTGCTTCACTCATGTAATGTAAAAAAATGTCTAATATGTCTAATAAGGATATTAACCCTTGCCTTACCTTTTAGATATTACATATATTTAAACTGTTATTGCATTACTATTTTCCCGTAGGTAATTGGCACCAGGATTGATATTGAAACTCAGGAGAGTAATGGTGACACATCTCCTGATCTATCAGACAGAGTAAACGCAACATCAGAATCGCAGGTGTCGATTAACTCGAGCGAGGAAGATGAAACGCACGTGGACACATCGAAAAAAGACCTTGATATGCAAATAAGTAATAATAAGGTCTTTAATAAAGATATTAGTAGGAATTTGAGTGTAGCGGAAAGTTGTAACTCAAGACCGTCACAAAATAATACTAAAACTTGGGAGGAAGATCCACTGGAAGGTCCGAGCTGGCTATTTAACAATACTATGCCGTCGCGGGATAACGAGCCAGAGGAAGTCGATCCTGTTGACGATTCTGACGTTAACAATAATACATCACAAGTAATAGTGTATGATGATTCGAGCGTCACAGAAAGCAACGTAGAAGAGACATCGAATCTAAACGAATCTATGAGCGATATGCAAACTTCAGAGAGAGACACAGCGCCCATTGCCGAGCGTTCCGAATCGTATCCGCCCGAGCAGGATGTGGATGGTAATATTTGCGAGATACTGCCGGTGGAGACTGTGTCCAACCATGAAAAAAGTTTGGATAACGTAGAAGACAGTAACGCGGATGATACAATGAAATTTGCGAGTTTCGTGACGCTGAGACGAGGGCACTCCGAGGCGCCGGAAGAGACGGAAGACTTTACGTTAATGTGTCGTCCATCCGCACAAAATATGCAATTTAATATCAACGAGCTGCGATTGCCCACTTTGGAGGAACCCGTGATAAATGATTCCGCTGTCGGTAACGAAATTGACACCGAAGTCATCGCCGCGATACCAAGAGTTACGAATAATATTCCGGTGGCACCTGTGTCGAATCGGAGTTTGAATGACTCCAATTACAACCATATCACGAGAAAACTGCCATTAATTGTAATTGACGATCACAGGAGAACGTTGATACTGCAAAAGACGAAGCATTCCGATAAAAATAGTAATAAATCGAAAACGTCGAGCACGAAAGACCGAACGAGTCATACTGAAAATTCTTCGACAGTTAAGAATATGACGAAGCCGAGAAACAAATCGGAGAACAATCGAGATCCGAGCGCAGCGAAAGTCGTTTTGGAGAAGCTCAATGAATCCCATGTTAAGCCTAGGGTGTCGGCCAATGATTCCCAAAATGCTAATAACGTCGCGTATGTATAATTATTACAATTCGTTATAAGATTTTTCTCTTGCAGGTTGTCTTGAATCATATATGCTTTTATATCCTGGATTTACAGGAAAGACATCACGTCGGATGAAGAAGAAAATCCACGAGACTCCGAAAGTACCTACGCTTCAAGTCGTCCTCGACGAAGAAAGGCGCCGGTAAACTTGAAAGAACCCAACTTAAACAAGTGAGTAAAAATTTTGCTTAGATTGGATAGAATATGTCGTAGTAGAATTTGCTCTAATTAAAATATCCGAATATGAATAATTAAATCTCGTATATAACGTGAGAAAATGTGTTTCTTTGCAGGAAACTGAGACGAGACTAAAAGGGAGGATTGATACGCATAATCAAGATTTAATGAAGAAAATTGTTACATCACATTATCAATATTGATAACAATGCCTCTTTCCGTATCGAGTTTTGACAGAATGATGTAAACGAGTTTGTATTACATGTAAACTATCTGAGTAGCTACCAAGTTTCATAATCAATGGCGTTTATTAGTTGCTATCTTGAGAGATACAGTTAATTCAACTGGCCCAATAGTCGCGCGGGAACGTCATATTCCCGATACATTACTTCTTCCACTGATATGCCGCACATACTATATAATTGGCCTTTGTATCATTATTATTTTAAGCGTTAATACGTACAAAACATGCCCATATATCTTCCTTTTACGATACTATTGGTATTCTTTTGTATGCCACCAGAATTATTTTAACCCTAATCCCTCCAACCAGGCACTTTCGTGTCCCACGCGTTTCTAATGTCGCTTTGTTCTGGACGTTAGTTCCGGAAAACCAACGGCCGTGGGATAATTCCCCCTACCCCTAAAAAAAGTTGTTATAGTAGGGAACATCAAGTAGAAATTTCAGAGCCCTAGTTCATTTACTCTCGAAACGGCAAACAGTCAAAATCTCGTTGATTAAATGGAAAAAACGTTAGAGGGATTAGGGTTAACAAACATAACCGGGATATATAAATTGTTAGTAAATTATTTTCTCCTCTGGTTCAATAATTAATTTACGATTACAATATACGTTTTTTTTTTACATTTTCAAGCGTTTCGAATTTTTTCCATTTTCCACCAAGCCGATGCATTTTTATTATTGTTTGCGTTACCAATTAGACAGACGATTAGCCATGCGTATTATATGATGTCCAATATTTTTTTATATTAATATCGTGTGAAAATAATCAGAAACATCATACTCAATTCCCCCGATGGACAAATCTATACTTTTAAATCTACTTTTAATCCTTTTCAAGTTAAGTTGCAAATATTATAATTCTATACGCAATTCAATAACAGATTTCACTATACATTGTATTATTCGTTTTGATAACGCTTTAGAAATGAACCTAATGACCGAACTGTCAACAATAATTAATATCCAGAGATTCTCATCTCCCATTTTCCTCTCGATTTTAAAATTTGTGTGTTATCTGATTTTCTTATCCATCTAAACAACGCCTAATGTTCTCGCAACGAAGAGGCTCCGTGGAAAAGTCTCGAAATTAAGCGCGAGGTGAAACTGTTTTGCCGTGCTCGCGCGAAATGATTGATCGCCGTCGGAAACGGCCGGCAGCTTTCGTGCGCAAATAAAAAGGCTTGGCCTCCGTGTACTCGAGTAGCGTTATGTGTATATGTAATGGATTTAACCTTCCGCGCGAGAGCGCGGGCGCGCGGGAGCAGAAATTAATTATGTTTGTTTAATTTCGAGATGAAAAAAGCAGCTGGCACTGCCTCGCCCATGCGGCGTTCGTCGCCAATCCAGGAAAGAAGAAAAAAGAGAAAAACGAAGACAGGAGAGAGAGAGAGAGAGAGAGAGAGAGCAAGAGAAAGAAAGAAAAAGAGTCGTTGCTGAAATGTTTGTAACGTGAATGAAGAAACTAAAAAGCACCGACTATGAAACTTTGATTAAATTTTGGTGCGCTAACAATTAACGTGTTTCAATTTTCACGAGGAAGACTTTCCCACAAAAAGATGCTTGCATGCGATGTGCATGCTCAATCACCAGTATACGACAGTAAAATGCACGTCGGGTTTGGAAAAAATTAATTTGAACTAATTATTACATATATGTATTACGCTTATATATTAAAGTTTATATAATAGCCCTCTTTGATTCTCCAATAACTCTGTATTTTTGCATCGAAGCTGCTGGGTCGTTTCAAGTTTAAAGACTGACTTGAGGATGAGGACGCAGCTATCTCGCGACGCTACGTTTATATCGGTTCGTTAAGCTGCTGTTAAAAAGAAAAAGTAACGCGATACACCACGGAAAGATATTCGCGACATGATCAATCGTTACGTGAACGTCAGTGCAACGTGAACCGATGTATCGGCATGCCATCGGTCACGTCGTCGTCGCGACGTCGCGTGCTTGTCGCTCTCGTTGGATTGCCGGATATCGACGCTTCGCGCATTTCCCCGTGCACACCGGAAAATCACGGACGAGATCTGAGACGGACGTCCCTATTAATTAACGCCGCGTTACGGTCTACCTCGACGTTGTCCACCTTGAGAAACACGCGATTATTTCCTCGCGTGTCTTTACTTTCGCGAGAGCACGCACGCGCCTATCTTATGAGATACGAGCGAGAATCGCCTAATTAAATTTAGTCCGAGAAAGCACGCGAATGTCACCCGCGAGAAACACCTGCTTTTTCTCACTCTCCTCAATCATATATATGATATATACTTGAACTAACGATGCACACGCACGATATACTTTGCTAACGAAAAGAAAATTTAAACGGTTCGATTTCTTAATTTAATCACGTCGATTATAATTCAGAAGTTTGATATTCAATTGTTTCCGGTGATAAGAATAATAATTCGATTATAATATTGCAAGAGAGAGCGCAAGAAATTTTTAGTTTTTTAATTAGACATTGTATGTACTTTGGAATATGGAATGTATACAGTATGAATTTGATGACATTTATGTTTTGTTCTTTTCTTTCGTTTTTCTCTAACTAAACAACCGAATCGGATAACGACCCAGCAAACAGCGCGCGTTCAACGCGATTTTCCAGGAAAAGATTCGGGTGAAACGATCAAAGGAGCTTTCCCGGGAAAGCGCATGCGGCCAGAATGCAGTAAAACGCCAATTTGTTCGAAAATACATCCGGTAAACGAGCACGGCGTTCTTATTGAATCTAACTCTTAGATTGTTGTTGCGAGAGAAGTAAATATAGACGATAAAGATGTATTTTAAAAAGTTTCTATGAATTACAAATACTGGATAACGATAAAAATAAATTAATAATTAAAAGAAGTGTTATACTTATTGTAAAGAGATTTCTATAAATCATAAGAATATTAATCGAACAGTCGAACATTTCAAAAAATTCACGCGGGTCGTTTCGGAAAAATTTGCTGGATGCATTCTCGTTCGAATTTCTCGCTTCTCGTGTCACAGGCGATAAATAGCTACATTTAACGGTATTTAAAACTTGTGACAATCGAGTGGCCTGAGAAGCGTTGATTTATCTTAAAGTCGATACGTCAAACTTGCACGGTCGACTACATTAAGCAAGAACGATAATGACGGACGTTTTAGTCGTCCTGAAAGTCGCTTGGTGCATCGAGACGCAATTGCATAAGATGCAGACGGTCGATTACGGACATCATGCGGCGAGAGGGTACAATTGAGATTAAGGCTTACAGCTATATTTTTATGCAAACGATATTGACGTGACAAGTGGAGTAGTTAATAAGTAGACATCGGATTTTTTATATGCAATTAATAACTAAGATCATGTTATTTATAATATCCATCATATTTCTACTGCAACATATGTTAGGTATAAATATGTTGACTATTATAAATAATATAAATAACAAAATCTTGGCTATTAATTGCTTTTTTTCACCAATCTGCATATAAAAAAATCCGATGTCCATTAATAAGTAACTTTTACCTGTAGTTATTTTTATTAGGAAAGTGTATTTTTTGCCCTCAACAATTAATCGCCAATTTCTAACATTTCATTAAGAGACACAGGCGAAAATGTTTTAAGTTCAACGATATCGAAACTTGTAGATCACTGTTATATTAGCGTTTTCTAGGCAAAGATTTTGCCGCTTTCAAGAACTTTCGAAAATACGAAATTTGATAAGTACACGCGTTTCGCAACTTTTTATTTTTTTAATATAAACTTTTTGAAAACTATTTGATTTCGGCAAAAGCGTATAGAAACTCGTTTGCCTGCCCAAAGCGGTAAAGGGAGAAGATAGATCCGCAGATGGTCGCGTGGGAGCGAGACAGCGAACATAAAGCATCGTTCTCACCTATACGTCTGATCCCCCGATCAACATTGCAAAAGAAACTTATTAGTTTGTAAAGTCGACTCTGTCGAAATCGTCCGCGCCGTAGATCACCCTGAGACGATCTTTTACATTTTTGACATTTCATGACAGCTCGCGTCTTCACACTGTTCCGGAATGTCTGTCAGGTGGATGTGCACCTTAACCCTTTTACCGGCGTTTCGATGCCCCCTCCCCCCATGCTGACCCCCACTATCGGTGGACATCCAACCGGGGGCGCATGCGTCCGTCATTTCCCAGTAACTCCGATCGGCCGGCCAATCGGGCACGCTGGGTGTCGACATCGTCGGCCAATCTGCACCACGATCGGTGACGACAGTGCTATTTTCAGCCGGCATGACTCACGGGATATAAGCGAGTACGTTTAGTTGGGTGTTCACAAGTTGTCGGGCCACCGTGGCGCACAGGGTGATCCGCGTTCGCGCAAACACACGTCGTCGCGATCCCGTCGCGCTGCGTTCCGTTCTGTGGACAGAAAGACGCGGCACACGCGCACCACGTCGTGTCGTGAGTCATTGTTGTGTTGACAGTCGAAGCAGCCGGGCAGGCGGGACAGAGTACAAGGAGTTGCAGGCAGGCGAGCAGACGGGCAGACAGGCAGGTTGCCGCTCCTCTGCGGGCCGGCTGTCGTTGCTGTCGACGTAGTAAGTTGCCGGACGTGCGTCAAATATCGCTCGTCTTCTGCGCCGATTTCGGTCGACTCGCTCGTACGTGCCGCCGGTGGTTGGTGCGCGATACGCCGAGTGTGACGTGACAGTCCCGTGAGACGGTGGGACGGTCGGAGGTGCGGCGTGGAGTAAGAAGAGACGGCGGTCGTACCGCGAGTGAATTTTTGCGTACAGTCGCGCGCGGCTGTTATGTAATCACTCCGCAGCGCGGAGCAAAGTGTTTGCGCGTTGACGTAGGCACAGAGGAAGGAGAGACTGAGAGAGAGAGAGAGAAAGAAGACGGAGAACGTCGCAGAACTCGTTGACGTGTTGAAACTCCAGGAAAGTCCGTCGTTGTGTTCAACATTTCGGGCCGGATAAGAGAGTCGCGCAACTCCCGGGGAAACCGGCCGTTTTCTCGTCCGGAGGCCAGAGACCAAAAGAAGTCGAGGGTGAAACCTCGGTTGTTTCTAATCGAGGCGAGTTAACCAGCCCGGCGGTATCGATGGTGCGCAGCCTGACGATGGAGCAGACGTTCTACGAGGACGCGAGCGTCTACGCCGCGATGAACGGTCGCGAGAACAGCATGGGCCAGCTCAAGCGGAACCTCACGCTGGATCTGAACGGCTGCCAGAGGCCGGGGCCGCAGGCGAAGAGGCCGCGGCTGGGCCCACTGCCGCCCGCCCCGAACAACGTCATGCCGATCCTAAGCTCGCCGGATCTCAACATGCTGAAGCTGGCCTCGCCGGAGCTCGAGAAGCTGATCATGACGCAGCCGGACGGTCTGGTCACCAGTCTACCCACCCCGACCACGCAGATCCTGTTCCCCAAGGCGGTCACCGAGGCCCAGGAGATGTACGCGCGAGGCTTCGTCGACGCGCTGAACGAGCTTCATCACTCCGACAGCTCGCAGGAACCCGGCAGCATGCACGGCGCCACGTACACGACACTGGAGCCGCCCGGTAGCGTGCAGAGCACGGAATCAACCATGAGCAACTCCGGCCTGGTGCACGTCAAGGACGAGCCGCAGACGGTGCCGAGCGTGTCGAGCACGCCGCCGATGTCGCCGATCGACATGGAGAATCAGGAGAAGATCAAGCTGGAGAGGAAGCGGCAGAGGAACCGCGTGGCCGCGTCCAAGTGCCGACGGCGCAAGCTCGAGCGCATCTCCAGGCTCGAGGACAAGGTCAAGCTGCTCAAGGGCGAGAACAGCGAGCTGAGCGGCATCGTGCACAAGCTCAAGGAGCACGTGTGCCGGCTCAAGGAGCAGGTCATGGACCACGTGCACGCCGGTTGTCATCTCATGGGTGTCGGTAACCAGCACCAGTTTTGAAGCTCCCAATCGTCCTTCCTCCCTGGCCGAGGATGACGAACGTTAAACCCTCGCGGGTTCGCTGTCACCGCGCTCACTACCTTCTTGCCCCTTCGCGGTAGTTTCCGCAAAAGAAACGAACGGTGAACTTTGTCGCTACGGCCGGTGCGTCGTAGCGCAACGCCGGTGTCGTTTGGATCTTCTCTTCTACGATTGCGATCGAGGGAAGATCTCTGGCTGCGTAAACACGAGGCTGTCACTCGGAAACCGTCCCCCCTTCTTATCTCGACCTCAAAAAATTCCGGAGTGGATTCTTTGTTTTTCTACGATTGACGCCAAGGAGAAGCAAAGTTCATCCTCATTTTCCGATGTATCGCCAAAGAGTTTGGGACGGAGGAGGCGGTCTTCGAGAAGCGAAGGATGATCCTGTTGCCAGTCTGAAAAAGGATCTTCACAAAAGGGGGAGGGATAAGGAGTCCATCATCCACACCGCGCTCGCTGTTTTCTCTCTCTCGGTTCTTTTGTGACGCGATCGGGGAGGAGACGATCGCACGACGACGGCAAGAACAGCGTGCGGCAGGCGGAGCAGGAGGAAGAGGAGGAGGAGGTGACGGTCGAGGTGGAGAAGGAGGAAGGAGTGCCTTCGTACAGCGTGAAACGTAAAGGATGCTTTTGGGAGAGTGGCGGGCGTGCGCGCGTGCGTGTTGCGCGCATGCGAGAGACTTTACACGCACGAGCACGCTCGGCGACGGGCGAGCGCGTGTATCATACGTATGAGTGAGAGAGAGAAAGAGAGAATGTGTATAACAAGGAAAGAGTGTGTATGCATGCGTGAAAGAGAGAGAGAAAGAGGGAGATCGCGCGCGAAGTAGCACGAGGGGGGAGAAGTACCGCGGCGGCCATTTTGGAGAACGCGAGAGAGCCGGCGGGAGATTCGAAGCTACCGGAAACTCAGGCTCTTCTCGTTTCTCTACCCATTCTTCCCTTTGTCGTCGAGTACGCGATCCGTCGTCCGTCAGCGAATTCACTTTGTACCGTTTTCACGATGCTCGATCGTTGCATAAATCGTTTCCGCGCTTGACGATCTTGCCGTTAGATCGTAGAAAGCGAAGGGCCCCCCCTTCTTTCTTTCTCGACAGTGAACGGCAGTGCCGATTTTCTTCTCTACGCGAATTCGCGTAGGTATGCGATTTCGCTTGTTCGATACGAAGCGTTCGCTTTGCAAGTGACGTAAATCAAGTTTCGAAAATTGTTTCCTTGACACAGATACACCCCTGGATACGCGCGAGGTGATTTTTGCGCTCCGTGATTCTCCGTGAATAAAATTTAAACGCCTCGTGCCAAGTTGCGAGGATCGTTACATTCGTCGAATATCGACGATTCCCCGCGACTCATCGCCGGCTCTTTTTTTCGCGAACGAGGAAGACGATTGTGTATTTTTGCGAGTCAATCAAAACGGGAGATTCTCATCTTTTCGGCGCGATCGCGCCGGAAGGAACCGCACGAGACCGACTTACATGTGATAAGCGCAATCAAACCGGGAGATCACGTTTGCCTTTTACAGAATGCACTTTCGCGAGAGAGACTCGAGCATTCCGCTAGTTTTGGAAACTTCTACACTTTGGTGCATACGAAAGATTGACAAATTAATTAATTCTTAAGGAACACATTACGGTGCTGTACTATAGCCGCGCGCAGAAAACATGCATTAGGGCAGTCTGTTATAATAACGCGTATTCTAACGTACACCAGACGACAGAATCGATCGACGACTGCTAAAGCGTCGAAACGAGCTTGATTTATTAAGTAGCGTATGTCTCGCGTATTATTTTTTTTTTTTAATTAAAATTACATAGTTTCAAATCTTTACGATATATGATTGAATTTTGGACAGTTAATGTCCAAAGTTGAAAGATTAAAATTAAAGTATTTTTCTAATTGTGATTGGTGAAATGCAATTATATATGTAAATAATGAAGAGGCGCAATCCGTTGCGCCGAGTACATATGTAAAATTTTTTAATTGTTAAAATTGTAAAAATATGTACAGATTGTTTCTGTATCTTCCATATACGTACTTTGAACCGATTGGATTGAAGGATTATTTGAATAAAGAGATATACATATTATCTAATATTTATATTGCGTTGGAAACTATCGGCAGAAGACGCGTTCGCTACGATCGTATGCCTCGCCCGTGCGTGCATCGCGATTAAACATTGTTCGATATTTCTTCTAAGAGCATCGATATTTTTCTCCGACGTGCCTCGACGTCGCTTCGCCCGCAACGCGTTGGTCGGACGGTACCGAAGTAGCCTCGGTTTTAACCCCGCTTTTTGGAGAGAAACCAGCGCTATTAAGTCTGTACAAATAGATTAGTGTTTCGGGAGCAATCGTGCGTGTTGAACCTGTCGAAGAATCATCCCTGGGCGAAAAGGACGGACGCGGTGTACGCTCGCGGTGTGAGAAACGGCCCTATGTAATCGCCTAACGCGTGCTGATTATTCCGGATCACGCCTGATTTACCGACTTACAGAATCGACGTAAATCACGTAATTATACGATTGATCAGATCACGCTTATTATCACAGGATACTCGAGAAATTGATTCTAACTAGTCTATCTCGTCCAACCATCTTTCACAGAATATGATTTGTCGTAAATAGTTTTTGTCGTAAAAAAATTCAAGAATATGATAGACTTTTTGCAAATTGGAACGGCGGATGACGTACTTAAAAGAAAAAACGAAAAAAGAAGATTAAAATAGCCTTATATCCGCGTGGATTGATATCATTAAAAAATTACCTTTAAAAAAAAAGATAAAAAAGTCGCCAAGTGCACGCGTATGAAAAATTGTTATAAATTGTTAAAATAGCCTTTCATCCGCGTGGATTGATATACTGCGTCCGTTCGCGCGATACCCCCAGGAAGACCCCCCGAATCTTTCCCTTAGCTCTTAAGCCGGAGACGGTCAGCGAGTCACGTTCTCCTTGGTTCTTCTGCGCGTTTCACGGCGCGTGGAACTCCATTTCGTCATATGTGCATCTAGTCTTGTCCAGTATGCCCTTGTACGTTGCGCGCGACGCGTATGCGTGAGCCGCATACCGCATACATATATACACATTCACATTGTATACACACACGATATTTCACACACGTGCAGTACCCGGGGATGCACGTACACAACACGGTGGTCGTCGCGACCGCGTTCAGCCACGTGTCGCAAGCTGCACGGCGTCGGGAGACGTCGCGAGACGTCGGTCATCCGCGATATCGGGATATTCGCCGTACCGGATCGGCAGACGCTCCACATATTGCTGGGATACACCCTCGTTTCTCTTACGACACACAGTACGCACATTCGCTACCGATTGTATGTCCCCGTACTTTGCGCACACAAGACCGTGTACGATAGATTTTGATACGAAGTCACGGAGATCGCGTAGGCTTAGGCCCGAGGCTCGCGAGTTATCGTTATCGCACGACGATATCGACAATAAGCAAACCTTCTGTTTCTTCGCGAGAAATTGTCTTCGGATGTCCAGCTCAATCTCTCCGTTCGATTATTCGTAAAATTATCGGCGATCTAAGACGAGTTTTGATTAAAGATTGTTAAAAAGATTTTATATGTATAATACGCTCTCGCTGCATTCTCTTCGAAGTGCATGTCGAAAAACTTGGATATAATCGAATGGAAAGAATGAGACATCTTGTACGGGCAAGCGAGCAATAACAAAGCAATCTTACCGCCGTTTTGCGCATTATCTGATACGAGATGGATCGCGCGCGTGAGCGCGAAGAAAAATACTTCACGAGCGGATGGGGAAAAATAGCGATTACACGCCGTTATGCAATATCTTTTGCGAATAATGCTCTCGTCCCCGTAACTTCGTCCGAGAATTTTCGAGTCTCTCGGACGAATTTTCGTAATCAGGTCAGCGTCGAAAAGTCTTTTCATAAAAGTGACTATGTTAAGAAGAAAACGAGCGATTTCTTATTGTTTTGAGGGATATTTTTAGATTGTATGAAAAAATCGATTTGATTACGGCGAAGAATTAAGCGTGAATTTTTTAAGATCTGTCGCGCTCGCGACAAAACGCACGCGTCTTCTTCACGTGTACATTGCATAACGCCGTTGCGCGAAATCTAACGGGTGTGCCCGGACGAGCGACGGACCACACCTATCGATTTATCCGCGACTCGTATCTTCTACAAGGAAATATATTTTACCGAGAACGCTTCTTTGGACGGACGAAACGCAACGTTTTCTAAATGGACTAAAATAAACTCCTTTTTCTGTGCTCGATTCGTGTTTCAGACGATTTTTGGATGCGATAATGGAGCTTTAATCAAATTAATTAAGCGCGAACATTTAAGATAAACCAACCCTCTTCGCGACGAAGGTCGCGATCGATTTTTTTACACCTTTACGACTTACGCACATTTTATCGAGTCGAGAAGGAGGAGGACGCCGAAAGTGCTTTCGCGAACTTGCGCGCTTGTCTGATTTTTGCGATTATCCGTTGGCCTCGTTCTCCCTCTCTCTGTACTTTCTTTTTTAATATTGACACGAGAATGTTAAGATATATTTATTTCTTAAGATTAACTCCCCGATACTCGCAACGATCGCTATAATAATCTGCACTTTGCAAAAAAAAATAGAGTATTAAGACACAGAACAATTGTCAAAGAGATTTCATGCATGAAACGTTACTTCTCATTATAACATAGGAAGCAGTTTCGGAAGAGATATTTAATACGGAAAAAAGTCAGATTACTTTTAAGTGATGATTACGTAACGATATTGCGGCGAGTATCGGTGGACCAAGTTGCGCGCTGTTCCCTCTCGCTTGGATATTCGCGCTCTTTGTATTTATTCATTGCGATGATGTGCGATCGAGAGACGCGCGATCGTCGCTTCGTGCTCTCGATCGCAGAATCTCGGATTCGTGGTGCCCGATGAGCGATTCGGAAGACACTTGAGAGCGAGGCAGAAGCGAAATCCTATATCGCGTCTCGATATAGGACCGCAAAGGGCTAGAACCAAAGGAGACTTCTCGTCCGTATTCTCTTGCCGCGCATTCGACGTCAGATATGCCCGACTTGGGCATCTTTAATGTGATGAAATAAAAACGAGGGAATACGGAAGCAGGCTCGCGAGTACGAACTGAGACGTATATTCACATGCCTTCGCGGCGTGCCTTCTTCTTCTCGAGTTACAATTAATCGCGTGGGCGACATTCTTCAGGGGCACGCGCCTTTTTCTGAGCTCTGAAGCTCTGAGCCCCCGAGCGAGGAGAGCGGTGGCGCAAGATGTATGAAAGTAACGGAAACCACATGTGATTTAGTCAGTAAGAGCGAGATAAACCCCCCATTAGAGTATAATATTGCGTGGCGAGGTGTTGTGCGGTGGTTAACGACGCCCGTGAAAGAGAAAGAGATATATAAGAACACACACATACACTCACACACACACACGCGCGCGCCGTAGAGAGTTATGTATAACATTATACATGAGAGTAAATATTGCTATTATAAAATGTAATAATATTATATGTATACACATATATATATGTTATATATTGTCTACCGACAGAGAGCGAAGAAATCTTTTTTTACGAATAATTTTATTTTTGAATGAAATACGACGAAAATAAAATTTCAATATATTAAATGCAAGCAAGTTGTGTAACTTTCTTTTTTCTCTAATCCCTGTGATACAATCCTGATAATAATAATATATTTCGCCAGTTTTCCGTAATTTTTCACGTAACTACGAAAGCTTTGATTCTCGAATGCATTCTGATTACGGTCTATATTTCTATTTTTCTATTGTATTTCTGATAGGAGAACCGTCTTCGAATACGAGATTTACATTTCTGTTCTAGAGAGCAAAAGGCGATAGAATCACCGAGAAACGAAAGAGAACGAAACTGAATTCCAACATAGAGCGGCTAAATCTCCCCCTTCGACCGCGTTAATTATCGCGCAATTGGCTAATTGACTCAATTGGGAAAGTTCTCGGTACTAATTAAAATCGGGCGAGCACGGTTTTAAAAATGCTCTAGTTATTAGAACGACCTTTCATTCTGAGAATCTCTTTTTAACGAACGCTAATCTAAGTTTTATTTTCCTTTGTTAAGGCAATGCTTCAAATTAATAACGAAACAAAGATATCAAAATGAAATCACTAAAAATAACTGTCTTATCTTAATCTAATCGTACAATAAATTAAGGGCCACAATACTCTGTCCTATAAAAATATAGTTTAGCATTATGTAATATTACGTAACTTTTTATTAAATAAACATAGATCAAATAATTCCCTTAATAATAAATGTACATTAGAGAGTACCATCTTTTTAATATAATATTACAGATACTGCAATAATACTTGCAATTCTTAATTATTCAAATTTATGCCTTTATTAACTCTATATCATTTTTGCTTAGTTATATAGTTGTTACGTTCTATCGAATCGTAGGCAAAGCCGCAAAGGTGAAGCGCGTTATTTAAATTTAATTCTCACATTAATAAAAGATTATATTTTTAATTTTTTTATTCTATTCAAGGTACAATTACTTATTCCTTAAAAATAAACGAACGATTTTACAGCAAATAACCGAGCAATATAAAATTTTCACTCATATTCAAGGCAACGTTTGGTTTCATACGCGAAATTAAGTAAAGATCTTCATAATTACAGAATGCTGATTTTCGCAAAAATCAGCATTTATGCATAATGCAATTCAGATTATATTATGATGGAATATTTTCGCGCTCGCGTGTTTAGCTTCGCTTAGGGAATAAATCTACAATTCTTTGAAGGACAATAACAGCGGAAAATAGAGAGAGAGCCACGTTTATTAGGATTAAAATGTCACACGGAGGAATGTCGTATACTACTCGAGAATTATTCACGCGGTTTTTGGAATCCGCGATGTAAGGAGAGACGTACATGATCGCGACGGTCGCGCCTAAAATTACGGCTTTAATTACATCCGACGGACTCGGGCCGTTAATAATTTTTCGCGTTATTTTTAGCCGGAAGGACATTCGAAACAAAGCCGCGAGAACTCTTTAAATCCGGCCGTCGCGTCGCGGGGGAAAGGTGAGATGATCGTAGGAAGCGCATTCATGGCCGCGGATGAGTCGATAAGGCATAAATTCCGCCGAGCATGGAATGCACACGGCGAGATGCCACACACTCACGAACGCAATTGCGGCGATATGTGCGAATACGGAATAACGCGTGAATTATCGTCGAAGGAAACAGGAAGACGCGGGAGAAAGAGAAACACCTGACATTAAGTTAGAAAGTTATGAAATGGGAATCAATATGGTTATTTTAATCTGGGAACGGTCACCTGATGATGATTTTTATACCCCAGTGTCGAAAAGATTAAAGATCACATCATAGTAATTTTAATGTGCTTCTTTTTCGTTTTTTAAATATTTTTTTAAGTTTCTCCTTACTTTTTTTAGAAGTTATTAAATAAATCTATATATTGTCCTCACATACTAATAAATTATGAACAATAAAAAATATGCAATTAATAACAATGACTTTTAATTGGAATGTAAAAATTACCCCCAGGTAACCGTTTATGCAAAAAAGTGAGAGTTTCCGAGTTAATCTACAGACTGTTTCATACTGTTCTGCATTAATAATAATCTAGTACAACATTTAATTTTTTAATGGACTAATATTTTACTTTTTTTGCAAAATTGTCTTCCACTGTGGGATCGTTTTCTATTATCGATTACAATGCTAATATTGTGCAATCGTAATAATAATATTAATAATAATTATTATACGATCCGCGGCCACGGGTCAGAGAAAATCAAATTGCGACTCGCACGGTTCCGTTGCGTTTTTCAACGCGGCCTACAACCGGAGATAAAAATTCAGAGGACGCCGTCGCTTCGGCTCGCGTGCGCGCGGGAGATATCGCCGCGTTATCGACGACGGCGTTATCGCGACCGTTATCGGCGCGCGCGCTTCGGTCCGTTTAGCTATTGAATGCGTGCTTATCGCAAACGGGGAAGAGCAAACAGCGTTCCCGCCGTTCTTTGCACGCCGGTTGCGGCTTTCGCAAGCGTGGTCGTCGTCGCTTCGGCGCGCGCGGCGCTAGGTGATTCCAAATAAAAAAATCAGTCAGATACAGGACCGAAGGTTCGACTCAAAAGAGTGTTACTGCAGATCTGTGCTATTTCGGATGTAGCAGTAAAATAAAACCAGCTACGTTACGCGAACAATATCGCAAGGAGATATCGCCCCCGTGCACCCTCGATTTGTGCATAGCCGATGCGACTTTCCGAGGTCGGCTGATGTTTTCCTCAGGGATTTGATCGATCCCTAACGTGAAATCCGTACGCGATCGCGGGTATCACGACGATTACATCGATCGGATTATGAAAAAAAAACTCACGCGGAGTAGGGGTACCGAAACCTTGGTGGCAGGTTGGGAACGATCGCCGGTGAGGAGCAGGAGGACGCGAGACGTTTTCTTTTCTGTTTCTCTCTTTTCCTCTTCTTTTCCTACTGTTTACCTTGGCTTTGGAATGTAAGAGATAAGTGACTGCGTACACGTGTATACGTGAATCTCGAGGAGAGCAGACTGGCTTATTCGGACCGGAGAAGAAGATATATGCTGACGACTTCGTTATTTAACTTTATTTTTAGCGCTATGAATTACATTAAAGTTTTTTGTGTATAAATGTATTGTATAAAAAGATCACCAAAACTGAAAAATTTATGAAATTTAAGTCATATTCCTTTATAAGTAAAATAGCATTTATGCGTTTTACAAATATGAAAAAATAAAAATAATATGACCAATACAACGAAAGTAACATTATACCGAGAATAATGACACGATACCGAGAGAATAATTTTATCGAAAATTAAAACTGATAAATTCTCAAGATACTAAATTAAATTGTAAATTTTGAGATGATCGGCAAGTGTAATATTATTCAAACTTTTAATCTTGTTATCTGGTGCTTTAATAATACATATATTATGAAGATGTGTCATAAAATGAGAAGAAGGATGCACGAAAATAGGTTGTGTGAAATATGTGCGTGTAAATGGATGAGGATTTTAAATATTAAATCGACACGAGCATTTTATTGCTGCTGAATGTCGAATATATTTTACGAACGAGGTTGACCTTCGATCGTTGCTCGATGGTGTCGATTATTAAGATGATGGATTGCGCAATTAAATATGCACGGAGAATGTAATTTATGCGCGTAAAGAAATGTCAGCGTTATCTTTCGGGAACTTGGAGTCGACGACTTACTTGTATACAAAAGACAAATTTTGCTCAAAATACCGGCTATGAATAATCAGCTGTTTCTGTACGAAAAACAGCTGATCATTATCATAGCTGACTGATGATAATGTATAATAAGAAAAGAAAAATCATGTTGATTGCGTTCATCTATAATTAGTTAGAGGAAAACGTCTGTTTATTATTGACATTATTATATTAATCCGATAATATCATTAACTGTTATTTTCGCCGTAAAATCGAACTGTGTTTTAAATGTCCGAGATAAAAAAGGCGTTTTATCGCCAAGAATTTTAATTACAGTCCGGAAACGCGGTGCATTTTGAACTTAGCTCTTTCTTGCGTAACTGTGTCTAGATATTTAACCAGCTGGATTTTGCGCAAGTCAAATGAGAGCGGCATCGCATAATTCATCGATCGGAGAATCGAGGGCTTGGAATAGTGAGGCGAAGTCTCTCCGTGCACGTTTGTGCGTGTACGAACACGACGACGAGATAAGACTGTAAATTGCTTCTCGTATCTTCGTCGCATCGTCGTACAGGACGTTTCAGAAGGTACCGGAAGTTCTCCCTCGGGAAATCATCTTCCTCAGCGCGTCGATGTTTAAACGCCTCGGGCAACAGATCTCGAATTAGGATTCCGGAAAAGTGAAACTCACTGAAATTCAAACGAACCAAATAAGATTCCTTTATCAGTTTATCCGATCGATCGGTGCTCCCGGGAAACACCCTGTACATCAGGTGTCTCGTTCGTGGCAGCCGCGCTTGGGTTCTAAAACGTGCGTTGTTTTTCGCGAAAACATTGAAGGTGCGTTTCACGCGACAGATATTTATAGATTTTTCTGTTTAATTGTGATAATTCCGCGCAGGACGATACGCGTATATGTCGGGACGAGCAATCGTAGCGATTGTGAGCCGCCCGACCGTTATCACTTTCCTGAAAGAACGCACAGAGATCTGCGACGTGCGGTATGTGGAACGGATTTCGCTTTATCGCCGAGAATTCCCGGAGCGATGGCGCGGCGATGGGAGCCTTTCGCTCGGCTTCTCGCGGATGCGACAAGCTGCGATTGGAATGTAAAAGACTTAAAAGATATCTCAAACAGATGATTAAATATAACGATAATTAATTAAAAATATCTTATAGATAAAACGTAAAATATTAAACGGATGCAGAATGTTAAATCATAAAGTTTTTTTTTACAAATGAACGCGTTTGTTAAGATGGAACGCTCGCATGACGAACCCCATTTAGCGTTCATGGTATTCGAGACAAAAATGCGCTAACGGAGAATTCGATTGGACGCGCTAGTGCGCAGTGGTGCATACTAAAGGCCGACGCAGGCAGAATGTGCGTATAAAAGCATATGGGTAACATATGCGGAATTGAATATTCAGTTTCGCAGAATTTATACGTTACAACGCCCGGGACACGTTTATGCAATATGCATCTTCGTAAATCTATGCACGCGGCACGAAACGTGCGTCAGTGTACACTAGCGCTTAGTGCGTTAATTGCGTGGACACGAAATCTCGAGGATTTGTATTCGTAAATGCGCGCGTTTGATTGTCAGCTATACCGGGCAATCATAGTTATGATGATGAGATTGAGTGTCGCTTCGACATAGAATAGAGGAGAAAACAAATCCTGGCGATCGCGGCGGAATCGTGCCGCGAATCAAAGCGCAATTCCGCGAAATCCACTGAAAATGGATGGCACCAGGCGAAGGTCGCGTCGCGAGTACCATCTCCGAAGGCCTATAGCTCTCCGCGCATCTAGATCTCCTTAAGAGAGTGATCCGACACCGCGATGGAGAAAAATGCGAGGTCGCGCGATCGCGTCGGTATATCCGTATAGAGTTACGAACGAGCGCTCGAGCGCGCGCGTTTAACCCGCGGCAAACGCGGCGGTGATTATCGCGAATTCCGCACTGGCGGTCTCTCATTATAGCCTATGTCCTTGAATTGATCGTAGCTCTTCGCTATGTGTGCTATTGCATGCGCGCGCGCGCGCGGGTTTTATTCACCTAATTGCTCTCGCGCGAATTATCCAGTCCAATTAACGGCGGCTCGATGATCCCGTCGCCGATGGTGCGGCGAACCTCCCGCTCTGTTCAAATCGCATTGCATAAATAATCGGCTTCGTCGACGATCCCTAATTATCTTGGTTACTAAACGTTACTTATGGAACCTAATTTTTTCATCTAATCGTCAAGCTATCACACTTGCAAGGATGTTTTATGATACATACACATATATGTGTCTTTATACGTTAAAAATATTCTTGATTATTCTAAGTTTTCTCCCTACAATATATTATTTCGCATCATTTCCACTCTTTTTATTAATTTTTAGGCAATTTATCAAGTACAGTCGATGTTTACGATGCGCGATTTTTAATGTATAAATCTGAAGTGTTCGTATTCAATTTATGCGTAGCCGCTATTACGCAATCGTATAAAAGTTGTGCCGTGTTCCGGCGTTATCTTGATTTTTATATTTTAACCGGCTTATCGCGATGTGCCGGCTCTCTGTGCTATTAAGCGACGACGCGTGGGATAATAGATCTCATCTGTTTACCCTTCGCACAATGGCCGCTGATGAGAGATCTACACTCTTTTTCAGCCAGATCCCCACCGCGGCGAGAATTATACCAATTCACGCGGAAATGTTTAAGCATTACGGTTATTTTTCCGTATATATTATGCAAGTGCCAGAAATTATCGCGAAGGAGATCATAGAAGTAGTTCACCCATCAATCCAGGAAGATCTTAATGCTGCAAACATAAATGGGATTACAATATTCTCTAACAATATTTGAAATTAGAATGTTGACGCTTTTCTCTCCTTTTATTTACTGTTATCGAGATAAAACAATTGTTGTTTAACGTTTTTCCTTCTTTATGTTTTTATCTCGTAAACACGCTTATTCTTTATCAATATACCTCGAAATTTAATTTTACCTCTTCCGAGGAACATTGAGCACGTAGATCAATCGCGATATTAAATCGTAGCTATCATCTCATTGCGCGAAATCAAATTATCGTTCGTTTTAATGGCATTTCGAGTGTCGCGTTCGGCTCGCGAGTATTTTCAGGCGAAATTTCACCGTATCTTTCGTTCCTGAAATTGTTATCTCGACGATGTGTCATTACCTCGGTTGTCGGGAGGGAAACGCGCCGGGGATAAGTAGGCCAAACTAAAGCGGCGACGATGCTTTGTGATGCAGATAAGCTGCCGCGGAGCGGCGAATGCAACGGCGGGCGCGACGCGGCCCCGACCGCATGCCTGACGGACCCGCGGAATGCGCGCGTAAACAAAGAGCACGCGTGTACGCGCGGGACAAAGGGAAGTCCGCGGCGTCCACGCTCGATCGCATCCTCGTGCCAGACGTCGGTGCCAACCCATTATGCCGCTGCTCGATAGATCCTCGACGGATTATGTACATGCTGTTCCTTAGATCTCGTGTCACTCGATGATTCGAATAATGTCGACTTGTAAATAGTTCAATATGCATTTTCTTGAAATAATCTAGTGATGTAGATTTAAATGAATATTATAAATATGGATCTATGTGTGAACATATTATGGAGAATAAAATTTATATCATTACATTATATGAACAAAATATAAATTATAAATATAAATTTGCTTAACTCGTTGACTGCCAAGCCATATTTAGGAAAAGTTATATTTTCCGTTTTTTGACGCCATAATTAATTTTTTATTCTTACCCTAGAGGTCCACTGTCAATTTTATTAAGCATTTCCCTCGGCATTTCCTACGAATCTCTTCGTAATTGCGATTTAATTGCAAGTCAGGCCAGTATGAGTTAACTCGTACATGACAGTGTTAATAATTTGTGAAATTTATTGGTTTATATAAAGACGTCCTGTTTTATATTTTCTTGAGCGATTGATTTATAGTGGCTAATAACATTTCGAATTTATGTAGTACAATTGTAATATTTTTTTATGATTTCCGGCTAGACGGCATTTTCTGGTCGTACACAATCGCTTGACGCCAGTCTGTGATTCATATCGTTTATCCTCCGCCGCCGCTTTATTCGTAACGTGTGTTAAGTCGGATCGCAATTGGCAGACGGCCCAGAGACTCGTCAAATATTGCGCAATATCAATGGCGATGACGTGCACGAAGACATTTTTGCGATCCGCCAATTTGTGACTTCGGCTTTGGAAAGCCGCGACTTCGTGGGAAGCCGGAAATTGAATTATCGATAAGCAGCTTTTACGCGATACACTTAGGCCCAGTTTCACAAGTGTCGGTTAACTTTTTAACCTTAGATTAACTCACACTTTGTCTCTTTCTAAGGGGAACGTTAGAAGAACACCAAGAGTGAATTAATCTAAGGTTAAAAGTTAACCGACACTTGTGAAACTGGGCCTTAATCGCCCCCTTTGCATAATACAGCGTTTACAAACTTTAGTGCGCGAAAAATACCTTATTACAAATGTGCGACGAGTTATTCATATTTTCGTTCTTCAATCATCAAACAATGATAAGTATAACGAAATCGCACTTTCGCACCAATTATATACGGCTTCATTTGCGTTTAGAAAATAATAAATAATAGAACACAGAACCGATGAAGTGTTTTACTAAAGGTCTGACAAGAACCTTTCGAAACGTTGTGTCGCGTGGATTGAAAAGAAAATTGAACGCCTACTTTTGTATTTTTCGGCAGCGAGTGCGTCGGCGTACAGGCGACAACATTATGCAGTCGGGTCGCATTTACATCGGAATGATGTTTTCTCCCGTCGAATCGGCCTCCACGTGGCCGGATGCGCCTTTTAAATGCGTACGCGACCGCGAGAAAGCAGCCGCTCGTTGTTTTCTCGATTCCGAATTCGTCGGTCGTTTTAACAGCCACCGCAACGACCGGGAATTCGTTGCGATGGCTGTCTACCTCTCCAACACATTCGGTTGCAGATGAAGAAATTTGGATATCCTACTTTTTGGAAATTTAATTGCTATAAAGTTTTAATAAATATCTTATAATTTAATCTTCGAAAATTTAATAGAGTATTGCGTAAAGAATTCACGAAACTGTTCAGAAAAATTTTGAAAATATCAGTCCTATCCTTTATTTGATAATTAATTGTGAAAGTATCAGCCGCAAGATCGAGGAAATTGTCTAATAGTACATTTTTACGATCGTAATCGTTAGTCTTTGATACAATAGAACAGATAAATACATCAGTAAACACATATAATGGTATACTTCACCTATATAAGTGGAATTTATCTGTACCTTTTCTTTTAGGATTAGGGGTTTTGTTTTGTAAGCAGTAAAGATGCGATGAACAATGTAAACTTTCAACGGATGCGTTGACATCCTCTCGAAGATCTTAACTAAACGGCACTAAAGAAAGAATCCATGAAAAGGAGGTGAACAAAGAATGCGAGTGTTACCAGTCGGGGGAGCTTAGAACGAGGAAGTGGCTCCAACAGGATATTTGGCGGTTTCATTCTTCTTTTTCTTTCTTTCTTTTTTATCACTCACATTCCTAAGAAGCCTAAGAACTTCAGAGACCCAAAAGGGTCCGAGTGACCTTGTCGACTTCCTCGAATCCCTTTCATTGGCACGCGTGGAGGTCTCGCGTCGACCATAGTTGTGTTTCAATAAATAAGTTTTTTTTAAAAGAAGACAGTATTTTAGGCAAATTTCTGTGACTGGAGAAAGCTTAATCTTTATCTTCAAAGATTGTCGTTAGATAAGAGGCTTCTATTATAAGAATTGTGTAAATAAATTGAAACATTCATTTTTTTCGACCGTTGTTCAATTTTCTTGGATTCAAATGCAACTCGCATTAATAACGTATAATATTCGGCTTATCTGAGAAACCGAGCGAGATTGACGTTTCTTCTTTTCTCTTTGCATCATTTTTCTTATTTTGTACATGAACGTCCGTCGTATCTGGTCGCGGCCTTCGAATTATACCCTTATCACAATTCTTAGTGCCAGCCTCATGTAATCTGGATCTTTGTCAGCGATTCTAAACAAAGCGCTCAAGAGCTCCGTTTGTTCGGCAAGCACGCAACTCCTTATCTAACGTAAACTTTGATTTTCTTTGTCGCGACAGAGAGAAAAGGAGAGAGAACGAAAGAAAGATAAAGAGAGAGAGAAAAGTAAAGAGAAAGAGAGAGAAAGAAAGCGTCAGTACGAGCTGAAGCTTAGCCTGAAATGGATATCGCGGTCTTTCCTGTTTCTACTCAGGGTTAATGCGACCACTAAGAATTAACATCGTGGTTCAACACTATTCCCTAACATTATCGACAGTGTCTCTCAACCGCGGAATGAGAAATTTGGATTGCAGATGACAGAATACGATCAATGTAGACGAGAGCGAAAATCTCGGGACGAGTCTTCCCGCCACGGTGAAAAGAAGCAAATTCGTGCTCGCGCGTAGAGATCCCCGTGCAGAGACTTCGTTCTCACACCGATTCGCCGAGGGTTTACGCCTTGTTTCGGAAGCGATCTCCCCGATTTCGCCGCGCGGCTGCCTCGCGGCTAATTTCTCCGCGCGTGGCGCGTTCTACGCAGCGGCGCGCTTAACCCAGAATGTCGGTGAACGCGATATTACGGTGCAAGTTCGTTGTCCCCTTCCTCTACCGGCGGTGCGGTGTTGCTGCCCTCCGCGTTATGCGTATTAATCCAAGGGCTATACACACTGGATCCAGTCGGATATTTTCATACGTAAAAATGCCTGTTCTTCGACGATCGCTTTATTCAGAAATATACCAGACGCACACATATGCAAAGTATCCCTGTAAAATGAAATTTTAAGCCTGCTTGTTAAATTACAAAATACAAACGCTTAAACAAGAAGAATTTATCAAGAACGTCAGCAACTTTAAAATTTTTTTAGATCCATGTGCTTAGCTTTAAGATTAATTATCCCACGGTGTTCTGTCTCGAGGAAGGAATTCTTCTCGCAAAACCACCTTGTGCCAGTCTTTAGTTCGCCTCTTCCTCCTCCCCGTCCCGGAGATCTCACTATCCGCTTCTCTCTCTCTCTTCTTTTTTCTTTTGCTTCTTTGCGCGAGTTTCTTCCTTTTTCTTCGCCTACTCCATCGCCCTTGCGAGAGCGGTGCTTAATTCAAGCCGCTGTTTATTTTGACATTTTAACTGGAAAGTCCTCCGCTGCGCACAATACCGCGAACGACCCTCTAAGAGTATTCCGAGAGTCTTCTGTGGAGATATTTGGGGTGCGTTTGCGCGCGCGTGCGTCATAAGTGGAAGATGTTTTTTTGCACGAGGCTGTTGATTAATGGCACGTTGCGATTTCATCCTTTGTTCATCCTTTAAAGTGAACACTCGTTGTTTCAGAGTGACATGTTATATAATTTAATCGCAATACCTCACGTTTCTTTTATATAACGAGAAAAACAATTTTATTATTGTATCATTATCAATCAAGTATTCGAAACTCTAGAAATCACAAATTACGTTTAATGCAAGTTTGTCGATATATGAGCAATTTCATTAACTGTATGACACGGTATGTCCAACTTTTTAATAATATATAATATAATTTTATTATATTAATAAAATAATTTCATGATTATGATGTGTTGCGACGAATAGATTACGATCGTGTAAAAAAAGCAGCGATAAAGTAATTAGAAATGTAAGAATTCTTAAGAAGACTTGATGCGCGTCACTCTCCCTTTTACCTCTCGACGTCCATGTCCTATGTCAACCTCGGAAGATCTAGTAAGTATAGAAATAGAAGATGACGACTTGAAGATCCTAAGCGAGCGTAAGCAAAGAGTTAGTTGCTCCGAAATTACCCAACGTATTTCACTAACGTTCAAACCTTCCTCCTTTCCTCTCCGATGCTCCTCTCGATTCGCTTTCGGGCATTGTGTGCAGTTGACCTAGGCACACCCGCCACGTGCCCGTTTCTCCCCCTCTTATTTGCCCGTAACTCCCCAAGTATCTCCGTCTCCCTCTCTCTCTCTCTCTCTCTCTGGCTAGTCTTCTCCCGCTCGCTCTCGTTTCTCTTATCTTCCACCGAGATTAGCTCGCTGCGCAGTTTAAACGTACGCGTTTCTTCTCGCGTGCATCGCCGAGCAGCACGAACAAAGGACGAAAGCGCGAGGAAAGCACGTGGCAATCATTTGCTTCGCATAAATATTCCTTTAATTTTTTTATGACGTTCCCACGTACGTATACAATTAAATTTAAGCGCTCTGGAATAATTAAATTTCGTCGCTCTGGAACGATGTGTTTCGTTTTACAAATTTTTAGAAATAAAACTAAAAGTCAGAGTTTTAAGTAGTTTCCACAGAAATGTCTATTATTACTGAATAAACATATAGTGGTTCACCGCGTTCGTAGAATCGCATTTTTCATCATTGTCGGCTCAAAGTGCCAACTCGGGAACACGCATATGTTCGTTAAATTATAGTGTGATGAGCGTTTCAAGGTTCAACCCGTGCGCCTCGAAACGCGGCGCGTTAAAAATCAGTGACGCTGTCCTGTATTATGAAACATGGTCGAGAGGCTTTTTCAAGGTGGTTCACAATGCATCCTGCGCCCAGAAATATACCCGCCATGTATTTCTGCCGTAACGTGTGTTTTTCGCAGCGGTGGCGATGGCATCCTACCGGTATTACGTGTCTTTCAATATTATTATTCGTTCGGTCCGCGATGTATTTTCGATTGCGCGAGCGCAAGTTGGTACCAGAACGAACGAAACGGGACGTCGAAACCTGCTTGGCTGGTAGTCACGGCGTCGAACGTGACCTGGGTACATATCGAACGAACGTTCTCGCGGCTCGGTATATCCACTGAAAATAACTCGGGTCCTCGGGTAATTTCTTCGTCGATCCTGGGATTATTGAGATTATCGAAAGTCGTGTCGCTATTTTGTAAGTTTCGCGATAATCCCGAAACATTTACGAAATATATACGAGCTAAAAAGTTTAGATCTCCTTTAGAGACGCATCAATAATGTTACGACCGGTGATAGGTGATACATTTCAAATACTCCATAATTTTTAATTTAATTTCGAAAGTTTTTCTTTTCCCCGACGATGAAGAAAATTTTGGCTCGTATCTTGGATCTTGGCTGATATTGCATTCGCGAGACTCGCTCGTAACGCGAGATATAAATCCTTTTTTTTCTGATCGGTTTCGAGAATCCGGAGACACTTCATTGGATTACAGATTCCACGTGCGGAACCATTTCGTAGTCTAGTGCGACGAGGCAGATTTATTTTTGATATAAAAGATGCCTACGGGAGGAACAGGATTATTTTCAAGCTCGCGCGTGTTAATTTATAGAGGTCCAAAGTCGAGCTGAAATATTTAAAGAGGCGATTTGTAAATTTTTACGGAAGGTCACGGTGGCACGTGTGGTTTCGTTTTGCATGTATCGAACGAAACTTCTTTTCTAAAATTTCTGCAAGAGAGACAAATATCGTTTTTTTTTTCAATGCAAAAGCATATATACGATTTTTAGAAAATTTTTCAGCAGCTTCTTTATGCGAGCTATTTTAACACACAATTAAGACTCCTACGTAGATAGAGGAACACCTATTAAACGGCAATAAATTGCAGCGAATTACAGCGTATTAAAAGAGCTAATGAAGCGTCTCCATGTTTTGACAGACATTACCTCGACGATTAAATTAAGCTAAACGCTTGTTGGCTCCTATTAATCTGATGTACGCGTGACAATCAAGGTCGCAGGAACTTCTATCGACTTTTAATAGCGTCACGTGTAGACGATCAAGGCTGACGATGTAATCTTTTTTTTTTTTATATTACGTCTAAAGTGCAAAGATATCAGGATTAGGAGACTCGCATATCAGTGATCGATCATACACAAACATAATTCTACGTCACATTGGAGTTTTCCATTTTACTTTTGCGACAGACTATTAAAACAAAATTAGTATAAATTGAATAGTTTTAAATGAAAAGTGCTAACTTTTTCTTGGACAATGTCATTTGTTTTAAATTAAATCTATTTTATAAATAATTATATTATAAAAAAGATAACATAAGTATGTAAAAGATTCGTTCATTAACGTGCTAAAACTGTCCGAAAATTACATTCAAGTATTTTTTGAAGGCACTTGCCACCATTTTGTCACGAGGCGCATAATGAGCCGATGAAAAATGTCGTTTCTTGGAATACCCTGCGCCCTCTTTTTCTTTCGCTTTCTGTCTCTCTTTCTCTCATGTAAAGTGAAGAATATCAAGCCGCCATGCGCGTTATGCCGTATGTGTAATAAATCGGTAGCGCCGCAAGATTTATGCCCGTGACGTGACAGCTCGCTAAGTACTGCGAGGCTATCGAGAAATAGATGGTCGAAAAGTAGGATGAGAGCACGCTCGTCATATATCCGAGAACAGATGTACCCAGGGACAAAATCATTTTTTTTTTTTTCATGTGAATCGTTATCGAGTCATGTTACGTCATTTATATTCAAATTTCTGATTTTACTTTTGTCTATGTTAACTTACGACTTTTACACTATTATATATATATAATTCTTTTTAACATAATAATTATGATAGAAAAAGAATCTGCAGAATATTTATTTGCTTATTACTTAGCGCGCAGATAATTAATTACATCTCTAATAAGTTTATAGCGTTACACTTTAAATATTGTTTCTTTCCATCGCCGTCCAGAAATGTTTTAACAAATATCTTGTCCAATACACACTTTCTACACTGTCTGTCTTATATTTTGTACATGTGTGTAAGATATATGTTTTCTAAAATAAAAAGTTTAACTAGTTATCTTTCTCTTGTGCAGAGTTCAATTTATGCGTGTTCTATTTAAGTCACCGAACTTCCTACTCCCTTTCACGCGTTCCAGCTATTTTGCCCCGAGTCAACATTGCTGCAATATTGATAATACCGTACCGCCAACACCGCTTTAACGATCGCTCGTAATTCCTGCCCGGCGGGACGAGCGTTTTGGCAGCCGAGACGAGCGCGCGCGAATTTGCTCCATCGTAATTTTGCAAGGCGAATTTCGCAGAAGCGAACCGGCCGGGCCGGCCGACCGACCGACCGACCGCGAGATATCGGGCCGGCATAATCGCCGACATTCTTTCGTACGCACGTGGTGCGTTGGCAGTTCTTGCACGTGTACACACTTAAGCGCGGAAGGATCCAGAATCCGATAGAGACATGTGTACGCGTATGCGTGTGCATCTGTATCCCCGCGCCACGATCGTTATATACGCAACTAGTAACCCCTCGGGGTCAAATAGCTCGTCGAACACGGTCCCTCTTCGGCCTCCTTGCCGCTGACATCGTTTTTATACCCTGTGTCGCTTCGATACACGAGTAGGAGCGCGATTGCCGGCGAGATCAGGCTCGTTCAAGAGGAACGCTCCAGACTTCGGAGCATTCGTATTTCCGCGAGCGTGTTTTAGACGCTTTATTACGCGAAATTTCCGCTCTTGAAGTTTAAAATATTGTTCACGTATAAAAATATCGTTAACTTTACTCTGTGACTTTTACGCGTATGCGAATTTTGCTCGGGACTTGAAAACAACTTCGGTAAAAAGATCGGTGTGTGATTTCTAGATCCCTATCACGAATCGCGATGTTACGCAAGTCGGAAAAATCACGTTCACCACTCGCGTTTTCGATCTCCCCGCCGTGAAACGCGGGCGCTAGAAAGCGAGCGCGCGGCGTAACGTCTGCCCGTTAATCGCGCGTTGGAAGAAACGAAATCCAGGTCAGAGACGTGTTGCCTTGCCTCCTCCCGCGTTAATCAGCCGCGCGCGACAATCCCCGAGTGGTTTCTTATCGTTCTCGTCGTTCGTGGATTTAAGCTCGTTCCATACGGAAAATCGCAGATAAATGGAAGAACGGGAAAAATTTGTGCAATCACTACTTCAATTCGCCGTTGATTAATCCTGAACACTTTCGATCAAGCTTGTATAAAATTCAGACTAATTATATTTTTTAATTCATCATTACGGACTGTTGTCACTCTAGTTGTCTTCTCAGTCTAATCTTTCCTAATTCCGGTTGCAGCGGAAGAATAAAAAATTGCTTAGAAATTAATTAAAATTACTTGACCAGCGTATTGGCTAAGCCCAGCCATTGTAGAACGGCCTTTATGCTGGCCAACGCTCGTTTCCCGCGCGACGTTGTTTGCACGCGTCCGCAGTCAGGATTTCCTCGCGATAAATCCGCGGGCATCACGAGTCTTGGACGACGGCCAAGCATCACCGAACGACTCCTCTCCGCGTCGTCGTCGTGATCGTCGCTGGACCAGTTTCTTTATCCGGTACGGCGCGGTGGCGGATTTCGAAACGACCGGTTCTCCTTCCACGAATCAACGGTCGGTTTTCGGGACGACCGAAATAAAGCCGAGCCGCGTTCGCGATATCCTTGCGGGGTTTACGATCCTGCCTACTGGCTGCGATGCGGGTTTGTAAAAGTGGCACGACGGGCATCCGAAAATGCGCGACGTCGGACACACGGTAACTTAGAAAGCCGGGGGCTTCGGGGAACGAGCGAAAGTCGTTGGAAATCTCACTGGAAATTTTTAATAACGTCACTCATGCAATTCTGGACACTCGAAGGACATTTGCACTACATTTTAGGGGAACTTTTTGCGAGATACAAATAAAATTTATAAACGACGATAACGTTACTTCTTTTTGTTATAATAAAAAAAGAAACACAAAACATTTTATATAAAAAAAATGCCAAGCGAAATAAGTAATATCTTTAAATTATTGTAAGCTATATTGGAACTATTCTTATCAAATAACTGTGCGAGATACGAGCGAAATTTAACGACGGAAATATAATAATGTTACGTTTTACTACTGATAATAAAAACATTTCACGAAAAAAATATTCGAGCAAAATAATATTTTTAAACTGTACAAACTATATTTTACTCTCTCTCTCTCTCTCTCTCTATTTATCTATCTATCTATCTATCTAATATCTATCTTTATCAAATATATGGCCATAATATGTATATCTATTTTTATATGATATTTTGCATTGTTTAGGAAAAAAGCTTATGATTCTAAAATCGATCCAAGTTTTATTTCTTCACGGGAAACGTGTATTTTTGTACAGTATTCACGAGGTGCTTGCGGAAAAGGAGCGAGGAAAAGGGGCGCTCAAGGGATTTCTCTCTTCTTCGGATTCTCCTCTCGGTGTCCCCGAGTTCTCGCGCTCTTGGCACTCGTCGGCCAGTCGTTAATCTTAACGAGCGAAGCGGCGGAGGCGGGGGACTCAGGCACTCGCCTCGCGCACGTCATTATTTAGGCCGAGGGGGGAAAAAAAGAAGAAAAGAAATGAAAACCGTTTGTGTTCCCCGTACTTGCTGGAGTACTCGTGCACTTCGTCATTACGCTCGCGCGCGTGCACGTTTGCCGCGCTGATTAGTAATTAGCGAGTTAGCGCGCGTACACATATATCTTATCGCGTACGAGCGGGATACAAGCGGCTCAGCTGATATTGAATCTTCTCGTTGTCTCACGATGTATCGCGCGCCGATATATATTATCGAGTTTCTAAAAGACGTAGAGACGTAGACGAGCGAGTTAAAATTGTGAAACGTTGGAATCCGGAGTCCGGAAACGCGAGACCGCCGGACAACCGCAGAGATTCGGCGGAGTCTAAAGTCCCGCGAACGAGGACGTCGCGCGGTGGTCTCGCGATCACGGATTCTCAGGAGCCCGACAGCATCGAGAAAGATACACGAGACGCACGGACGTCGGACTTTTGTTGCGATTAGTCACGCATCGGGATAGGGCCGTATCTCGGGCAGGAAAAGGCGGTCGACGCGGATTTCGTGCGGGAGTGCTGGTTGCCAGCAGCGAGAGGAAACGTGAGCGACGAAGGAAGGGAGAGAGAGAGAGAAAAAACGACCGTGACGTATCAGGGATTTCCCCTTTTCTCTAGCGGCGGCACTTCGCTGTTTAAATCCTGTTAACACGAAGAACGTTCACACCTATATACGCATTAACATATAACCGACATAAAAAAATAAAATATATGTAACAGTTATTGTTAAATGTATAAAATTTGTAATTATAAATTATTACTTAATTATAAATTGCTAATAATTTCGTAAAGAAAATGTAGCACGCAAACTAACGAGTAACTGGATTTCCTAGATTAATCAAGGAAAATGTTTGCGTTTCTAAGATCAATCCCCCTTTTCACGCGTGCGACGTGGGAAGAAGTTAACGAGAGGACGGATTTAACTCGGCGGAATCTCGCGAGATTTCGCGGACCTCGGCCCCGCGGCTCGATCCCGCTCGTTTCGAAGATGCGTACACGCGAGGTGGCTCTATTCGTGGCGTGTACGACGATTCCGCGGCGGTGTCTCCGTGTTGGCACGGTACGCGCGTTGTTTTCCTTGGAATTCGAGACGCGGACGCGTTGTCGCGCGCGGGTGCGATACCTACGAGTGTCGCGACGCGAAGAGAGCGGGCGTTTCGCGACAAAGATCTCCCGGCTGCTGCCGCAGGTGGTCAGCCAGAGCGAGGCGGACACGTGGCCGGTGCATGTGCTTGTGTGTACCCCGCGCGGCCTGCCAGATCGAATTAAACTCGCGTAAGCTCGATTCCCGAGTGCGACGATAACGGACTGTTAGCCCGCGTCGAATCGTTACGCGCTGTCGACGTCCCGAAATACTCACGTAAACAGAAAATTCGCGCGCCAATCACGCGAAAATTGTCGAAGAAGGTATCTCGAATGCAGCCGAAAATTTTTTAGAAAGAAAAAGTTTGAAAAATTGCGTATTAATTATTTATACGATTTTAATATTATATTATTAAATAATTGTATAATATTAAGCTTTTCTCTGAAGCACAGGAAAAAATTTTCTGCATTTTAGTAAATATTAGTTTGCATACAACTGTGACTCCATTTACTAAAATGCAGAAAATTTTTTTTTCTAAATGTACTTAATATTTTAATATTATTTTTAAAATAAACAGCTGATATATGAGATAAGTACAGATAATTGCGTTATAATTGCGAGCGTTGCGCATGACTGGCGTCGACCTCTTTCGATTGTCGTTTCGTGCCGTCCGGTACATATCCGTCGGCAGTGATACTGCTGCACGTCGCATATCCTGTATGACGAGTTTCGGGCATCCCCCGACTTAATTTTAGCTCCGTATCTCTATCGTCTGGACGGATGCGTTTCAGATCGTATGTATCGTCAACGCGCGATTATAAATCACGATCATCTAACATTGTACGCGGATCCGGCCGAGCCGTGCCAAGAATCGCGCGCCTGCCAGCTAGATTGTCACGAGGCTTAACACGATGTGATTCCGTCGTCCCGTTTTCCGGCGTTTATGTATCGCATCTTGTTGCGTCGAAGATATGACGTTTAGATCTGTCGGAGGCATCAAAGAGCCGCGGGAACGAGTACGTGACGAGAATATACAGACGGAACTAGAAATGAGCGTGAATTTCGAGATTAAATCGGCTGTTCGTGCGTCTCAGGCTCAGGATTATTAAAATTTAAGCTAGAACAGTTAAAACCATTCTTTAAGCACACGTCAACTACTTTGAAGGACAACCGAATTAACTGAAATTAATTCGGACACTGAACGAATGTTCTGTACTTAAATCTCACTCGGATAAGCTTTGCTTTCGCAGAAATTCTACTTCGACACGTTAAATGTCACTGCTAAGAGAGATTAATCTCGAGCGCGGAGTCCCTTATCGCTGTTCGAGCGGCGGTGCTTATCTGCATCCGATGGATTTCCTAGAATAACTTCTAATCCCCGGTTATATTCTCGCGCTAATGAATTTTTTTCGTCCGGTGTGCTCAAGCGCAGCTGCGAGTCGCATAAAATAGTTAATAATGGCGCGGCAGTGTATCAAGTGGATTAAACGGGAGACTATTGTTGGCTCAGGTGGTCGTTGCTCTGCGCACGTCTGCTTTCTTTTTCTCGCCTCTTTGTGCCTCACTCTCGTAATTCCACGCCGTGGCGCTTCTCTTTCTTCCGTAAAACCGCGCCTTTCTTCTTCGCTCTCTTATTCGCTTTATTTCTCACACAAAGGTGAGACAATCGAATCATCGGTCAAAGGACACTCCGGATTGTTGGAATATGTAGCGCGTGACCGAATGACGTAAGCGAATCGCACGTGGTTGTCACACTTGATTTATTGATATTAATTTAATAGCACGAAATGAGTCGAATATTTATAGGCCAAGAATTTGATAAATTCTAAAGAAATCAGTTTGTAATGAATAATTAGTTTTTCATGTCTGCGTAAAAGATATATGTATATAGTTCTTATTATCGTGGGATTATCTATACTGCAATTTAAGTTAAATTAATACAATAATATAAAGAATTTGGGATTCTAGAGGAGCTGTAAAGACGTCACTCTGGTATCGAGCCAGAATGTATTAATTGTATCTAAGAGACAAAATTACATGCAATTAGAATGAACGACGTGTGCCAGGGTAGCGTCTCGTCCCGTCGCTATCGATCATCGAAGATCATCCGAAGGCAAGGCGTGCAAGGAATCGCTGCGGTTACTTACGTAAGATAAAAAGATATCCCTAATAGATGTGTCGAGACGGCCATGATCGCGCGTAGTATATGAACTATCTCCTCGAAATCCATTCGCAGTGGCCTTTATTGCCGGTCCGATAATGGATTTTTAATGACAGCATGGGGACCTTCGAGCTGCCGCGCGTTCTCACGCCTACACACGCGCCGTTACGCTACTTTTTAGCCACTTATAGACTAATAACGGTCCTTTCAGGGTCGAGAAGTAGTATTTTATAAAGTCGACGCAAAGAAGTTGACGCGAAAGATCGAGATCAGAACAATACTACTGCAATTCTACGTTTTTCTAACGGAATCCGGTCGTTTTTGCTTCTAAAATATACGCTTGCGAGGTATAAATAGTATAAGTTACACTAATTACGGTATATATTTCGTCAAGCACCAACAGTCGCCAGGAGACCTCGGCCAGTTCGGCTGTATCGAATAGCGGTATTTGGCGAATATGCAGCTGAGAGTAAAGCAACGCAGTCAACGCACCACGCTTAATTAGCACCGGCATCGCGGCAGTGCAGTACCGAACGCAGGTGAGAAGAGAATATTGGTTGGGTAAAGAAATTTCGCGACCTCGGCACGATTCGGTGTTTGTGTGTCGTTTAGCTACCCGCGGCGTGCTCACAGAGAAAATTAACCGTGGCTCGCCGGTTTCTCTTATCCTTATTTACAGCGCGTTTGCACGAGCACGAGTTACGCAGATTTATTCAATTAGAATTAACGTTATATGTAGGACGATCGATTAGCGCACCGTATCGAACGGTCGAATCAGGCGGGGCGATTGATGCGAATTAACCGCGAGCGCCGTAACTCACGCGTGCGGTTACGATAGACGCATGCACGGACGCACGCATACACGTACTGTGGTCGCTTTCACGCGGGTACATCAGGGCTTATCCCATTTGGATATCTGCCAATGCGCCGACGACGGTCTAACTCTCGTCAGATGCGCCTAAAATAACGAATCGATCAAGCCTAACGCGCGCAACTTTCAACGTTCGGCCAACTAGAGGCAATAAACGAATCGCGGAATCTTTAACATTCGATATAAGACATTATAAGGGATTAATTCTTCTCCAGGATCTCAATATTAGAGAACGGTTATTATGTCGTTCAAAGTAACTTCGTAACTGTCCACGTTAGATTTTCCGGCGAGACAAACTGTATTTAAAATCTCGATGAAAATAAAATTTACCCCGAAGACTTCAGGCATCAAGAACGTCTGTTTTATTTTTCATATTATGCAAGTCTAATTTACGCGAATAAATTTCTTTATCTTTAATATTAAATTATTATTTTTTTCCTCTTCCAATTCGAAGATACAATATAAAGAATTTATTACTTCACACAAAGAGTCAATTTCTTCAATGTTTTCTCAATGTTCGCCTATTTTTACAGGGACTACATAACGTTGAATTAACACTAGACAGTGACGCACGCTCATGTTGTTAGCGAAGCAAGCTTTTCGCCCAGAGATAAAACGCTCATGCGACTTTCGCGAGTTGCGATTCGGAGCGAAGTAGCCGATAGATTGTTTTCCCGCGTCCAGAAAATGGGACGTCGAGCTGTTTTCGACGAGGGATGTAAATGTTTATCGGTTGATTGCCAATAAAAACAGCGGTACTGGTGGCATGCTTTCAGGGACTTCCTGCTGGCCACCATCCGAAGCGAGCGCGCATTGAGAGCCGAACTGTGTGGTTCTACCGACCCGGCGAAAATCAGAAGTTAATATACGTGACAGGCAGAAAGACCGACAAATCTGTTTTCTCTGAACGTGTAACACGTTCGACCGTCATTCGTTACGTCATACGACAGTCAATCATAGTCAATTATATCTAAAAATTAGTGACGAGAAATATCTCCCTTCTTCACTTTTTTAAAAATTGGGACTTTAAATCATCGTTATTAAGAAAGAAATAATTTTAATTTTCTTTCGAGCTCTTTACATATACACTATCGCGAGAGATCTCTTATTTATCGTGTAGAGTTTTCTTATTTTCGCCAGGTTACTCTCCAGCTATTTAAAATCGGAGCGAGTTGCGTTACGCGAATGCTGGAAGTAATAACGAATGGAAAAAAAACGAGCTCGCGAAAAGATCGACTTCTCGCCATATTTCTCGTGTCAGAGGCCTACAAATGACACGCGTTGCGCGTGTTTATTTCGTGACGCGTGATTCACTTGGCGGCGCCAAGCAAGACTCGTTGCCCGTCGCTTCTTTTCGTCACTTTCCTTCCTCCCCTTCGCGCTCCTTTCGCTTCTACAAAATTATTAACTATCACGGACTGCTGATGAAATGCGCTTGTGCTTGTGACACACGCAAGAGATCATATGATAACGATAAATTTATAATACAATAAAAAATTATGAAACCCTCCATACGTCCTGAATGCATATTATATTACATGTTAATTATAACCGACTTTTTGACAGTACGTATAAATAATTCATTAGTAAACGACGTGAGGGATTTAAAAGCCGTTAGCGTTAAATGGCTTTAGATTTCGTGACTTCGTTTCGCTGTTCTTTATTCGAACAACCGTCTCTGTGCTCTTTGTTCGCTTTCTCAGAAAGAAATCAAACTCTTACTTTTTTAAAGCTCGCATTCTTACGAACCAGCTGTCAGTCAAAGTTGTTTCACACTCCTTGCACGGTATTAAGAGCGACTTGAAGGGGTGAAAATATAGACGGCGCCTGGTAGACCGAGGGACATTCACTATAATCTGGCAATCACCTTTCGGTCCCTTCAACCCTTGGTAGATTCCTTGCGTGTTCTTCGTCTACGGGCCTCTTCCCTTCAAAAGCCCTGTCATCGTCAGGAAATAAAACGGTAGGCGAATTCGCCTACCATTAAACACCGCAGAAATTAATGCGTTGACATGACCGGCTCTTGAGAGATAATTTCAAAGCTAATTGAAAACGTTCTTAATTATCTATGTTAGAGCTATAATCTTTTTAATAAGAAATGCTCTATTATCACGTATTGTTATTTAATAACTTAATAATATTATTACGAAAGTGTTTGGGCTCTTAAATAAGTTTTCGATGGAAAATGTTTGCATTTGATTAAAAAATATAAACAAAAATGTAACAGTTTTAACAAGTCAATATTTATTACTTAGTTAATTATATGATATTATACTAATATAATATTAAATAAAATATATTATATGTACGTATATATAAATAATTTGAAGTTCATCGTATTTGAAGGCTTCCATGCAAGAGAGATGTAAGTAAAAAAGATTCCATTTTAAGAAAAATGATTTTTTAATAGTAATTGCTAAATTATTAAAATAAAAAGTTGTGCTATAAAAATTAGTATCAGTTCTTTCTGAGGCTTTTATGAACTTGTAATAAATAAAAATATTTACTTTAACATATTATCGTAAAAAAATATAAGAAAAAAAAACATTTTGATTAATGATATTCACATTTTTATCATAACAGTAGTTTTTAGAAAAAAATTAGAAACACATCATTATATATATGTCACTTCAAAATAAAAATTTAATACAAAAAACCACTTGCAATATGTTATCTAAATATCCAAATCAGAATCGTCATTTTGTATCAGCTTGGCGCTTGTATCAGCTCTTCATGGGCTTTTTCAAGTCCATGTAGAACTGGCGTTTTTTTGCGGAGACGTATCATAAGAGTTTTCTTACATCCCTCTTTTGATATTTTACTTGGCGCCGGCTTACAGTGCCCCAACTGTGAAATATAAATGTTTTTTTAGCTCGCTTTTGGCTTTTCGAATGCGCTTTTCATTGTCATCAAACCTGTAAGATTGTAAGTTTACTTATTTCCTTTTTGTAACAAAAAGAGGGCTATAAGTTAACTTGATCCCTCTTGAATGGAAGCCCCACAATTTTCTAACTTCTTTTCACTCGCCGTCGCCAGAATTCTTTCGAAACAGAATGGGTCACAGACCATTGGAGAGTTACCATAGTATTTCTCGTCACAGGTACACGGAGAGAAAGCAGGGGATGCTATCTCATCGTCATAATTCACAGCAAAAAACGTACCGTTCCCGAGACGCGACGTACTTACTGTTTCCAAATAAACCGACAGCCCTCTTCTCTTTCTCGCGCGATAGCCATCGCGAATTTACGCGCATGGGGGGCGACCGATTTATCGCTCGCGACGAATGTGATATCGCGGATGCACGCGCGATGGCGAGGGTGAAATTTTGATCGGCATGTTCTTGTTCTTATAGTCGTATGTACGACGCTGAAGAGCAAGGGAGAGAGTACGAACGAGGGGGCGACGCGTATTTCCACGGCCATTGTGTTGCCAGGCCGATTCGGTGACCCCCCGCGGATATTGCCCGTCGCCGAGGGTGAATGAAAAGAGAGGATACCAACCCCCGAACCGCGGAATAAATATCGCTCGCGGGGGACTCGCCCACATAAGAATTCCTAATTCAGAGGGGTGAGAGACAGACAGAAAGAGAGAGGAAGTGGGAGGACAGGGTACGCGTTGTATGTGCACGCGCGGCGTGAAACCCCTCGAACTTTTATCGATCTCATCGCTCCCCCCAGCAGGGCGAAGGAAATAAACCCCCGCGCGAATCCAGAACAAAATCGAAAGGTGCGCTCCTTTGTTTCCGGTATGCATTATCGTACGTAATTGGCATATTTATTTGGGGAGAAAGGGGCAACACGTTTAATTTGCGTATTTTTGTATTCGTATGCCCCACAATACATGCAGCTTGATTAATATATGATGTGTGCATTTTAAAGATATATTAACAACAAAATTCCGGCTATTTGAAGAAGCAAGAATAATTAGATCTTCAAGAACGTAATGTAAAATATATTTTTAAAAGAATACATCTAATAATGTATACGCTTTGAGTATCTACCACTCGCAAGAGTCGCACGAAAAGTCTGGTTTTCTTTCGGCGAGAGAAACGAGTGATTTTGAATTCTTTTCGCGCTTTACGAGAGGGTGGGATTTTATTTCGATGTGGAAAATCAGCTGAAACTTGATCGGATCGCGAACAAACACACACATAATCCGACTGCAACACGTCGATTTTTCACGGTCAACGTGCGTGCGGCCCCGGCCAGTCTGGGCGTCGGGACGCCCGGCGCCACGTCTGCCATGTCCCCGCACTCCCGCGGCGTCCCGGGGGGCTCATAAATTTTCTGGAACGTGGGTTCTCCCGTTTCGTTTACCTTATCGGCGCCAGGCGAAACGCGGCGCGGCATAATTTTACACTTTTTCGCGTATTCGGCTGTTTTCCCGGACGCTTCCAACGATGCGAGATCGATATACCTTCTCGGCGAGGCGCAAACAAGATGACCGACAACCAATTGGAATGTATTTAAAAACCAACACAACGTTCGGGGAAATCTGTGAAATCCGAATGCTGCAGATGCAGAGAAATGATCTTTAAGTTTATTTGACTTCTGTATCAACGCGTGTATCGCGGCTATTCGTACGTTAAATACTTTTTTGTACGAATTATGTAAATGTGAAATGTATATGCGAATTTTTAAATTTGCGCGAGATAAAGCAAACAGACGGTGAGAGATATTTTTGTTTCATACGACAATAAATCTGTACAAATATTGGACTTAAAAAGTCAAAGCCACGTTATTTTAAATGTTATTTTTTTTTATCTCGCTCTATGAAATTGACATTTAACGATATTTTTTTCTTTTTATACCAAAAGCATATTTCATGAATTAAGTTTATTCCTAATTCATATTTTATGAATTAGGTATTTTACATTATGTGTATAATCATTCTGCAAACACACTTTGTATGTATTTATTCCGAATAAATTCTCATTAATTCATAAATGTGTACGCATATTTTGTGTACATAGCAATCTTAATTAATTGCAAATACATAATGGATAGAAACAATAACAAAGTTAAGTTCCAGTAGATGCTAATTTCGTAACGCCTCCTTAAACGGCGCGCAAACTGATCTTACGAAACTGTGCCGAGCCGCAAGAAAATGTATCGCGTATGCATATACTGCTGACCTTTCATGGATATTTATTTATTAGCGCGCGATCTTTTATTGCATTTCTCGTTGCATAATACTCGCAATAAAACTCAACGGCGAGATCCGTATCTTATGGGGCGCTTCGCACAATTCCCCGCTTTTGCCGCGCATATATCTCGGAGGGTGTTCTTCGAAGATATCGATCGCGGCGGAGCCGAAATTCGTGCCGAGCGCATTTTTCGGCACCGTACCGGCAACGAAGCGAACGCGCTTCTCTCGCACGGCAGTTTGTTTTCGCGCGTGTCAAGGATCGAGAGATTAAATCGCGATTCGCAGTCGCGGCTGCACGTGGCTCGAAGGCAGGATGGATACGTCGTCGTCCCGTCTCGCGAAACAACGCTTGGAGAATCGAGACCTTCGAGGACGAAGACGCACAAGTGCGCACGCATGAATTACATCCTGTAATTATGCAGCGTCTAGCCTTTATCCTGAGAGAAATGCGTTTTGTATGTAGCGAACTGTGCGCGACATACAGAAGCGTGTATCTCGCATCTGATTATCGTAACGATCGTAGCGAATGTGATTTTTGGACAAATCGTGCAAGTAAAATAAATGTAAGAATGAGTTACATAAATATAACTTTCGTACAAGCACTCCCCCAGGTATAAATAGCAGAAGAAAAGGATGTCTCAAACTCCCAAAAATTAAATGTAGTGATTTTGATTCAACTAAAATTTTAAGGGGCCCAGGTCTATCAGATAAATTTACTTAGGCAGCGAGATTTTGCTCGAACGATAGACAAATCGCTTCGCAGAGCTGAAACCGGGCTAACGAATGACGATAATTTTCTATTTCTGGTCTCTCGCTCTCTCGCACGTCGTTTTCAACAACTACGTCTTGTTGACCACCGGAGTGGCGCGCGAGAGTTCCCCGACTAAAATGGTCAGAGCCTGGAGAGCGAGTAGGTTAAAGTGCTAATGCCGTATGATTGCCGACGACCAGCACGACCAGCGACCAGCAGTATAAGCAGCTTCGCCGCGTTAAACCGTGCTGTAGTCTACCGGGTGTTCGGAGAAGCTAAAGAATTTCGTGGAAGACAGAACTCTTTCTGAAACTACGACTTTGATTTGCAAAAGATAGGCGATTTTACGACAGGAATATATATGTGGGACGTGGGACGTATCAATTAAAAAGATAGTTACTTTCGACAGAAGACTTAAAATGAATAAGAAGAAATAGAGAAAGATGACTTTTATATTAATCCTCGATTTCCGAAAATTAAGGCTATATGATTTTGCTGACAAAATTTGTTAAAAAAATATAGAAGTAAAATAATAATATGATAGATGTATAGAGAGGGCAGTTCGTTTTCGATATCATTATCATATAATGTATGGAAAGATAAAAATATATATTTATTCAAGAGGGTTTATAAATTTTCTCATAAAATCTATAAGGAGCACCTAAAACTCATTAAAGATAAGCTTTTGCAAAATTGATTCTCTAAGGTTATTGGAAATCCATAAAAAAGGGTTATTAGCAGATTTAACAGTGAACCCATCGATAACAAATATCGATTATCTTCGTTTACCTTTCGATTATTTATTTATTAACTACTGTATTGTGCATTATCTGTAAGTGCAAAGTATCTCGCTTTAATAAGAGTATATACGATCGCTCTTAATAAATTTTCTAGAAAATAAACTGCTGATTAGCTAGCGCATCGTTTTTATCAACGGTACAGTCAAATCGAAAGATCGAGCTTGCGTTAACACGATTTAATCTGTATCGCCGAAATATATGAATTTATTTTCCTATCTTCATGTAAACAAATTTATTTTCTTGCTATATATTTAAAATTTATTTAAATATACTTAATTACAGATCAGTCATTATAGAGATCGATAATAACTTTTGACATCATGATGGGTGGTTCGTAAGAGATCAAAGATCGATAAATTAATTCTAAGTAATTTATGAGTAGGTATTTATATACACAATTGGAAAGTCTTCATTTTTCCATAATTTTTTTCTCGTACAAGGTAATAATGATTTTATTAATTACGAGTTACAAGGATTAAAGACTTTTCAAATTACTGTTATTTTCTTTTTGGTATTTAAATTTTTTTCAAGTATATTTAATTACCTTAGAGAATTAAAGTTGTATAATGGTATATTGTGGCGAAACTAAAGAGTCTCGTAAAAAAATGCTCAAGGACGGTATGCGTAGATTGTGCGTGAGACGCATAAAAACGGTTTTATGTATGATGGCGCAATTAACACGGTATGAGGGCAGACGACATCGTCGTCGTTGACAAAGGGCGGCCGTGGCTTTCGGCGTCTGGCGGCGTCTCGCCGGTTTTGAATGTTATTAAACGTAATTTAATATCTGGCTCCGACCGTTCGTAAACTTGGGAGCCCCTTCCGGAATTCACGATGGATGCGGCGCGCGGTGGTGCGATTCTCCTATTAAAGTCTACGAGCGGCAATACGTGTTTTCCGCGTCGCGTAGGCGACATCCGTCCTGCTTTCTCGAAAGCGGGAAGATTTCGCGAATGGCAAAACTTGACCGTTCTCGTTCCGTTTCTCACATTAATCTGAATAAATCGAGAAATTTAATCCAGAAATGTTTTTGTTAGTGCTCATTATAGTACAAAAATCTTGTTTTACAAGATAAAAATCATTAATTAATTAATCAATTTTATTTGATAAATAAAAGAGTATATCTAATGTTGATTATTTACGAAAAGATTCTAGAATGCAGCAATCGATCGCAATAAACCGACCCGACCACTTAACGTCTGGTAATCTGTCGATTCGTCGAAAGAAATGGAGGACAATCGGGGAACGGGCAGCAACGAGATTTCCCGGGCAGCAATAAATTTCCTCTCCATCTCTCTCCCCTACCTCTTTCCCGCCTCCGCGCCGTATCTCTTATAAGTGCGGCTAAGTTTATTAGAGCAATTTCCAACACCGAACGACGGCCCGTCCGACGATCCTGGAGGGGCTCGAAAAAGTTGCGCTCCGGTGACGGGGTTTCCATGACTACCCGTTATATGGGGAGCACGTAATTGCCACGTCCAGTCGCCGCAGCGATGATAATTATTACTTGCGGTTTTTAGCGATCGCGCGAATTTCAAGCTAAACTAAACTCGCTCCTTCACGAGATGTCGCACTTTTTTTTTGCTCTCTTTTTGTACCGCTTTTTTACGGCCTGTCGCACTTCAACGCTATTTAGCAGTTTGCCCAGCTGCACAATAATTCCTAATAATTAATATTAACATTAACATTCAGCGATAAAAACTGCGTAAATACCATTATTGTAGTATAAGTAATGAGATTTTATTGTTTTACCCTTTATTCTAATTAAGAAATTGAGATTACATATGCGCGATTGTGTTATTTGCTAACTTGAATTTTCCATGTAATAAACACTGTAAAATATATCCATTATGTTTTATCACGTGTCCATTGTCATAAATAAATGCAGAGAGATTATTTTAGTGTGCTAAAAATATTAAGATTTCAGAACGGATTTCAATGAATCTTAATTCTTGTTTCAACCAGACGTCATTTTTGGGATTCGTGGAAATGAAAATAAATTTTGAGCGTGTAGTATTTTTTACTTACTCGTATAATTTTTCGTTTAGAAGCTGCTTATATATATAGAATATATTCATTTAAAACTAAACGCACACGAGATTATCCGTCACGGTTCGTGACATCGGTTGTAAATAACCTTGTATACTCGAGGAACATATGTGGACCGCAGGAATCTCTATATAATACGTGGCATGTTTCTTATGAATTCTTTCACGGAGGCCCTGAGGGGTAGGAAGAGGAGGACGGAGACTCGAGAACCCGCAGGAGCGTAACAACGGGCGGCTGTTTCGTAAATTATTTTCTGCGGGCTGGAGACGGCCGGTCTCTTTCGCTCATATCGGCAACGGGGGAGAGCGAAGGGGACGGGTGTTAAAAAGAAGGCGAAAATCGGGGTACAAACAGAATCAGCGAGAAAGGATGGCGAGCACGAGGAGGAGGAGGAGGAGGAGCAGCGGGGTCGGGGGACATTGCGACTGTTTAGCCTTGACATTCGCCTCCCACATCCTGCCGAGCTGTCAGTGGCACTCAACCGGCGAATTTTCGGTCGCCATCAGTGATTTCTGCTCAAGGACTAAAACCCGTTATTATTCAGCTGTATTCAGATTTGGATGCTTTATAGACACGCTAAAACGCTACGTTCGTACAACGGAAACGCGATAATGCGAGGCAAGGGCCTTGCTTTTGAATGAAATTGTCGTTGCTCTGCTAGTTTAAATTGTTGTCATTACCCTCCGTGTACTGCGTATAAAAATGAAACTCCGATTACTAACGAATTGATACAGATCAATTTCTAAAATAAATTCAAGCCCTCAACGTGATTCGCTATCTTGCTTGCAAGCATAGTTGGTTCGCATAGTTTCAAAAATAAATAATGCAAGAAAAATGTTATGATATATGCTTCCATTTTGAATTTGTCGTGTGTAAATTGGTGGCTACGTTGCTTATAAGCTTCATAAGATATGATTAAAATCGTTCCTGAAAAACACGTCATATCTCCAATAAAAAGGACGGAGTTGCAACGGTGAAAATATCGCTTTAAAATCCGAGTAAAGTAATCTGCATAGTAATGTAATTTCCTATTCGTGTACATTTTCTATTGATCCCGATTTCTAGAGAGCTAATTCCTCGCCATGTAGAAACAAGTGATGAAATTCACGGAACTGATAATTGTTCGCTCGATAAGAAATCGCTTCTGCAGCCAATCTTTAGACTTCATTAGTTTCGTTCGATATTCGATCGTTATCGCATCGGTGATACTAATCAGTCCGTTGGAACGTAATTTCGCGATTTCACGCGAACGGCGCATATAAGATCTTTCGAATATAGCGCGAGATAGCGCGGGTGAGCGAAAAGTCGCGCGTATGCGGCGTTCCCCTTGAGACTCGCGGTTGCTCGTGGACATCGATTTGCATATCTGCATAATGCGCGCGATTCGTTTGATAATGTGCAACTTGCATTCTAGTTCCGCGAATTCGTAGGAGAACGGCGCGAACGGCGCGCGTACACCTCGAGGCGGACCTTAATCGGTTGGTCCTTAAAAGAAAACGTGCCAAGGCCGACAATGATCTCAATAGCGAGCGCGACAAGCACAATCGCACGTATTATTAATTTGCACTGCGATTCACCAGCCGCGGGCGCCATCCAGATGGGTTCTGCAGCCTCATATGGTCCTTATCTCTTTCTACCATCTGTAGTCATTTGTCATATAAAACGCGATATTTTAAATAATAATTTATTTGACTTGATTATTCTGCTCGTTATTATCATACAAATGTAATAATTTTTTATTGATTTTATCAAGGAAGCGAAACATTTATGCGAAATTAAGATAAAAGTGGCGATAAAAAAAATCGTAAATTATAAACATCTATCAACTAAAATAGAATTGTTTTGTTTGATTAGAAAACACGCATTTAATATTGTATATTGTTAGTATATAATGTATAGTTAAATATATTATTTCTTTATACTTTCTCAGGTAATAAATATATACTTTTGTATTATCTGAGCAATCTATTCGAGTAATTTTAATAAGATTTTATATCAAATAATTTTCATTTTATGGTATCTTAAAGCTGTCGCTATACTCGTGATCTGTGATTATAAATCCTGGTACAGTTGATTAATCATTCGAAGGTTATTGCTCTCTTCAGCACGAGAATCAGAGTCTACTAAATTGTTCTCCGCTCGGGTTGAATTGCACAACGTTTCGAACTTTTTCACAAACAAGCCGATAAAACAACTTTTATTTTTATTCAACGTGGATGTTGCGACATGCACGCTTGTAACATCCATGCGCATCGTGCGCCGAAAGAGCGCCCGTGAGGAGTTATGCAATTCGTTACAACGTATGAACGAAGTGATTTCGCAAAGGATTTTCGACGGGACCAAATTTGGCGAGCGAGGAAATAAAAATAAACGCAAGTTAAAATTTAAAATACGATGTCAATAACGCCTAATTTCACGCATCGCAGATAAAGGAATGTAAGTTACGCGCGGGTCAGGGAAAAGTTAATTTCTTACTATGTTTCGTCATTAAGTGCTAAAGATAAAAATGCGAATAGTGATGAAAATTTCTTACGACTCGTGTCATCGCGCTCAACAATCGTTGCGATGCGATGGTATGAAGAGAAAGCATTGATCGCCAATCTCTCGCTCCATACTCTTTGAATAATGACTAACGAAATGTCAACAAAAAAAACACATCTCAAATGCGATTATTTTATTCTTGGAAAAATGGAGCACGTCCTGAACCGCAACAAAGCAAAGCATTTTATGTACCCGTCGGTGTATTAACATCCTCTATTTTTATTGCGTTAGAGTGACTCCCGCTACTTCATCGCCGGCGTCTTATGAAAACAATACCACATGGTTATTCGTTCGTATAATGGTTATTTGCCAGCGGTGATTCAATGGAGAGGAATGCGCGACTGATCGCGAAGGGTGCGTAATGATCGATGTAAGACGTAAGATCGATGTACCTGACGGGGCGATTTGCATCAACGAGTAACGCCCAGAGATCAAGATCGTCGATGACGACTATTTTGAACCCGCGATTGACTCACCCACTATGAATCGTCGTAGTTTTTTTGTAATGTTTATAAAAAATAATGTTAAAAATATTATAAGTCATTTTACTTTTCTTAATTAATTCTTTTGTAATGTTATAAATAGATAATATTAAATATAATAAATTTATTACTCAATTTTTAAGTTCGGCCATTATTCAAATTTTTTTTTGTAACGTTGCCAGATATTTTTAAATTTTTCAGATTTTTTTAGATCGGTTATAAATCGAGTTTTAAGCGTTTTAAATTAAATTACACAATAATATCTACTTTTGGAAATGTTATGCGTTAGTTTTGCTTCGGCATTTCATTTTTTTATAAGCGTAAATGAGATTTATCATGTATATATTTGTGAAAAGTGCGCTCGAAATGATGAATTGATTTTTAAGAAAATACGCGAAGTGATTGTCACGAAGAGAAACGCCCGTGGCGATTATTACTTCATGCAAGATTGACGGGCGATCTTATCGCGCGATTTGCATGAAGTCCGCCTGCCTCGAAATCGACGATGACGAGTGTCTATTCGACTTACCGTTTAGGTGTCCCTGAACGCTAAATGATTTCTCAGATCAATCTTGAAATCATTTATCCTCGATACATCTGCCGCGTTTTGCATTATCCGCGATTCATTGTGACGTCGCTCGCAACGCAGTAATCTTACGGCGATCTAACGAGGATCGGATCGTCCTTATAGCACACGTTCAATTAATCAGTAACAAGCAATCGCAGGGCGCACGATATTTCATGTCCCGCCCCTATATTTCTCGCCGGATTAAAATCAGTAAATTATTATTCAATTTCGAGGAACAAGAATGACTTGATTGTCGCAATGTTTTCGAGACCCCCATCGAGCGGCGAAATGATTTCATAGCCGAGCCACTTTGCATGCCGTGCTATTTAATGCTCCAGAAGGTGCGCCAGTCAAGTCGACGGCGCGACGTAGAGTAGAAGGATGCGAGAGGGGGACACGAGAAATATAGTAGAATTATTGTCTCTCGATGCACATTGCATTGTTATTAGTAGTCAGATGGTAGAAAGCCGACATGAGCGGTCGGCGTTTAAATGACGTCAGTCTATCTCACCTGGGATCATGAAAATAGATGTGAAATAACGTCGATTAGATCGCAAGGCGGCAATCTGCTGATCGCGCCTTCGCGTATCCTGAAGGCTATAGGTCCTCCTTCGTATATCCTCGCTTCCGCTAGTAAATTTATAGCTCGTTTAGATGTCCCGATACGTAGGATTATGAGATACGTGGAAGATATCACGTAAAATAGCTTGCAAAGAATAGTAGTACGGTTCAGCATCAAGATTTACTCAAAGAGAAATGAAAAATTCGTTTGAAAAATATAATATTTTACGAAAAGAAAAATGCGTACCGCGATCTCAAAAATCCTATTATGCGTTTTAGTTTTAATTCTCTGCATTTAAGTAATAAATATTTTGTCATTCAATTTAGTTAGAATTCGTATAAAATCAATTATATATTCTCTACATATATTTTATAATAAATATTTTAAAATTAAGCCACGTAACATCTAAAAAGATAGGAAAAGATAATTAATCCTACAGAAAATTTATATCTAATTTTTCTATAACTTCAAGATTATAATTAAAAGAGAGCACACGGATTACCGTTGCCCTGAAAGCTTCTATTGATACTTCAGGAAACCGAAAGTCAGACAAAGTCGTATAAATTGCGTGCAAGGGATTTAACTACACGCTTGAGATGTAAGATACAATTAGGAGGTGGATTATTACCGACGTAATTAAAGACTCGCTTGCCGTGCAAGATCGTCATTACGACGCGGCGTATAATCGTCTTATGTCATTCGTCTGTCTGATTAATACGCGCGCTCGCGTGGAACGCGCGGGGTCCGTCGAACCCGCTAGATAAAAATGCAAGGCGCCTTCGAATCCGCTTCCTCGCGCACTTAGCGTCCAAAACGGTACGCGACCTTCGGTTCACGTCGTCTGCGTGTCGAATTAATCGCATCACGTGGGCTTGTTTGCGTACACGGCGTAAAAGGCAACGAGTAGTAGGCGGACACGCGGACTCCGTGCGATGTACCGTAAATTTCGCCACCGGGGAACCGGCCATCTTCAACCGTTCCCTTACGAACCGCGTCGTTCAGCATCCGGATAAGCTTCGCGCCGACTTTGCTGTAATTTTGCATCAATTTACATTTCGCTCGAATGCGTTCCTTATCTATTTCCTCTTTTGCGAGAATACCGCGGGTTTACGACGGAGATAATCTGTGGATTTTAATTTTTTCACGCCGCCAGTATTGCGCGTAGAATAATGCAGACGAATGAACATAAAGTAAAATTGAATTTTAAATTAAAACCATTATCTAAACTTAAAATCATAAAATTATATTACAAATGCGGAATATTAGTATGTAATATTAATGATAAATCGAAAAGAGTTATGAAGCAACGAATAAATGGAACTACATTAGATTTGGTCTTCGTACGCGCTAGTACGTAATCGGGATCTTAATAAAGCGCATTTTAATGAATGTGACCTAAATAAGCCTAAGACATCCCTAAATCTTGTTGCGTCGTGAACGGATGCTACGATTTCACGCTTTCAACCACAACGGGGTCTTCGAGCAACGCGAGACCCCGCGCACATTTGTTTCTGCCACGTATAACGCTAGCACGTCGTCTTTTCCCCATAAATTTATTCAGACGTCTGTCGAATAGCTTGTTGTACGACTCGTGAATAGGTAAAGGTCGATGCTAAGAAGCCAGATATGACACCCTTCCTCCTCCCAACTGATCGAGCGCTTCTTCGAAAAGGTGGGCGCACGATTCATATTGTAATTTCAACAAGCAGGATCCATTTGTCTTGCCCGGGAGCAGTTTTACAATAAATTCGTTATCCTCAGAATAGCGCTAGAGAGAAGGATAGATAAAAAGAGAGAGAAGAGGAGAAAAAGGAGACAGAACCTCGCTCGCCGAGTCGTAATGACAATGAATCGTTTCCGCAGCAATAAAACAAAGCATTGTTTAATGCACACAGTCTGTCTCATTATGGAGACTCTTTGTCCTTCTCGACATAATCATACGCGAGTTTTGATTGGAGCCCAAAAGAGTCCTTGAGGAAGAGAGGCTCATTGATCACTCCGAACTGGAGCACCGATCATTTCTGTCGTAAATATGTATCAAAATATAAATCTAACTTGTAAATTATTTTTACTTTTATAGAAAATTTGCAAACGATAACATTTCTTGAAATATCTGCTAAGGAAAAATTCATCTTAAAATTTAATTTTTAATTTATGAGTCAATTTCTAAAATATTTTTCGGATTGTCTGGAATGTATTATACATCTTGTATTTATTTAATTAATATTTCACCATATTGTTATGCGTTTTTATCAGTTTTTCAAATGTTTCTAAAAATATCACGATTTCTCAGTAGTTAGAAAAATATGGAGACTATATTGGCTACATCGTTTAACGTCTGCGAAAATATTGAATGTCTACGCTTGCTTTGGGATAATGGATGTTTGCCAATTGGCGAAAAAATCACATAAAGAGTGAACATTTTTCTAAACAATCCAGACGTCTGTATTGGCGACTTTTCGTTTTAGCCCTAGGCAAATCTCATCATCGATGTCGGTTTATTTAGTGAGAGAATCGTCGTGATAAAACAGTCGCTGCCATCTGGACAGCCTAAATATTTATGCTATGCATCTGTATTCAGAGATCAATATAGCGATAAGGAAAATATTAATATTTTGATATTAAGGAATGCGTTTACATAATTTTAAACGCAACTCAAAAACAATGTCCAAAAAAAATAAATATCTAAAATGGATTTTTCTTGTATCCATGATATAATTTTTCATGATTTATAAAAGATTTACAATTTACATACAGTTCCGAAAATAAATAACAAAGTATAAATATTTAATCTATAAATATTGGCGATTCGTCTAAAATAATACCGACTAATTGTAAGAGCAAATTATACTATTACTTTTGAGTGTTCATGCTGAATATTAGTATGTTTTATTTTTATTGAAGAATGTACAGATTAAAACTAAGTTATTTCGACGATTATATAAATAGGTCAAAGAGTTTTTTTTTAGAACGACGCCTCTCAAACGAATGTTAGAGTTGTACTGGTCTTTGAAAGCGGGATCACTGATGTGAACAGCCGGGAGGGTCATGGCTAGCACCCACGCCAGACCAGGTGTTTAAGATTAATAGAGACAGATCGATCGGCTGCCGAGGGAAAGGAGTACGGCGATAAAATCGTCGCGATCGATATTATTGCCCGTTACCCCTCGGTAATATTCTCCCTTAATAAACGCACCTTTCTTCTACTCGTATGTGTTACGTAAATTCTATCTGGATAGAGTTATGTTACCTTGGAATTATGTGTGTTATCTTGGATATATTTAATCGTAGTAATACAATTTAGAATAATTTATTTACTTAGATATATATTTCCTGTTTTCTAACTTTAATTGGAAATATCCTGTTCGTTCTTATTTTTGAATAATATGTTATACTTGGTATAAATGATAAAGAGATTATTTTATCGTTTTAGGCGTATCTGTAAGCGAATGAGTAAAAATTCGAAACAAGATTTTCATAATTATGTAGCGGTATCGCGCGTCGATTAGACTCAGTCCAACTTCGCGTTAATAGATTTCTTCTCGCCTAACCAGGTCCAATCAATCATCGGTTCTGATTACTTCGAAAGTCACTCGCGGCGGGTGTTGCGTTACGCAAGTTTCTTGCGTTTTTAGATATGAAAGAGTGTTTAATATTCGATCTTACAGCGAGTATAAAGCGCTAGAGAACAACGGGACACGATGTTTTGGCGCTTTTTCAACGGGAGAAGAAGAAGAAGAAGAAGAAGAAGAAGAAGAAGAAGAAGAAGAAGAAGAAGAAGAAGAGAGGAAAACAGATGGTGAATCGCGACGGACAGCAACGTTGTTGTTGACGCTCGGGGTGGCAATTCCCACGAGGCAGGTGGTGCGCGATTGGCGGTGCTAAATTTGAGCCCCGGCTCCGATTGGCCGTGTATGCGGCGAAGCTTAGTCACCGTTCTGCTTTTGGAAAATTGGCGCGGTGCCGAATTTCTGAAACCCTCGCCCGAAGGGTTTTGCCTGATGGCTTCCCTCTTCTTTTTCTGCTGTCACCTCTTTCCCTCCCTTTTCGTTGAAGAAATCATTGATCCACAGTTAACACGTGATTTTTTACTAATTGACAGATGGATATCTGAATAAAATTAAATCTTTGATTCCGTTAATCAAAAGTTATTGTTCGATCAATATTCGAATCTTTAATTGTGGAACAATAGCTTTTGTTTAACGGAATCAAAGATTTATTTTTATTAAAGTAATATGTCTTTAGCTGAAGACATAATAAACGACTAAAAAGAAATCTGAAGATTTAAAAGACGATATCTATTTGATTAACGTAATCCTGAATTTAAAAGTCAGATGACAAAAATTAAATGGTATTAATATTTGATATATAAAATCTAAGTCATAAAAATTTATTTCTTTTAGCATTTATAACTGAAAAGCTATTGTCTCGATATCTTTTTAAAAAAAACGTCGATTTCAAATGGAAAAATATCGGTGAACAAAATTAATAATCCATATGACGGTACACGATAATGAGTGTTTAAATGAAACTGATGATAACGAAGGTATAATCTGTCGCGGTAACTATATTATCCCACCGATTTATCCGTCTATTTTTAATCACTTTTTAGTCGCGCTAGCCGTCGCGTCTCGCCTAACGCGGTGGATAAAGAAAGAAAGGGACGAGTAGCCGTGAGGCTGCCATCGCGATTGCAACATCAAGTCCAGTGTTTACGAGAGGCACGATGCGAAGGCTCTCCGGCTAAAAGGGTCAGTGAGCCAGGGTCACCGTTTCGTATCCACACGGCGCGCCGTTCGTGTGAACGTTATTCCTATTGCGAGTACGCATTGTGCGAAGGCCACTCGTTACACGTCGCGTGAAGGTATCCTCGACTCACAAAGGGAGAACGATTTATCCTGAGATGCCAGTTGGAAACACAATTTTGATACTATTCAGTTGTTTCGAGAATTATTACGTGATTTCTACGATTGACCAGCACGAAAATAAGCTGAAGAGCAAGTGTAATTGGGGGAATTTTCTATTTATACTATTTAGAAGTTAAAAGATTTGGCATTTTAACGATCTCTGATTTTTTTCTCTAAAAACTTGAAGAAATAATCTTAAAACTTAAGGAAACTAAATTTTTAGATCAATTTCTTAGTTTTTTTTTTGGAAGATTATATATAGTATATATTATTACATATAATAATATATGATTGAAACATTATCACGTATATCGTGATTTAAATTACATAAATATTACGAATATTTAGTAAGAACTAATTATATCTATTAAGTCATAAGACTTCCATTTTCGGATTTATTAATGATTTCGAAACCGGGCCCCATTGACTCCAAGACGTTAAGTACTGTCGAAAGAAGCTTGAAAAGGCGTATATTTGTGCAACGACGAACATGATAATGTCGAGTTAGGACAATGGTGAAAGTGGTTCGTTGTTGCCTCTCGAATCCTTCGTTTCGCTATTAATACTGTCGTTAAGGGGCGCGTAGGAGGACACGCCATTATTCACAAAATTGCTTTCCATTCATTCGGGAGAAGAATATTGTTGTATTCACGAAGTTCGCGAAGAAACCTAACGTTATTTAAGGCTTCCGCATTATCGTTTGCCTAAGCATTGCATAAGCGCTATATATGGAACTGAGATTCTCATATTTATAGTTGTTACTTGAATCTCTCATCTCAAAAACCGAATAAAACATTTATTTATATAATATGAAAGATCCGAAAGAAGTAATTCAGACGATGTATTTTATAAATAACAGTCTCGCTTCTCAGTTGAACATTTAAATTATTTAAATAATTATTTCTCTAATCATTCCCGAAGAACTTTTGAGTGATACATAATTATTTCTGACTCACACACAACTAAAAATCGAAAACTATTAATACGTATATACTTATATACCTCGTAGTTGAATCGCGATTACAAATATGATGTTACAAATATCAAACTGACTCTCAAGATTCATTTATCAAATTGTATCACGTTTCAAGTCTGGTTGTAGTTGAGTTCTTCAGTAGAAACGCGACTATAAATACAGGCCTAAAAGTTGCGACACTGAATAGTCACTTCATCTCCACTAATCTGCGACGTATATCGCAGTTTTCAATCAATCATTTTAGTCATCGTCTGAATTACGATCGCTAAGAACAGGTGAATACGTAATTGCACATTACACTTCGCGAGAAGCGAATTAATATTACGGCGCAATAACAAAACGAGGCGCAATAAATTTCCATTGTCACCATAAGGCTTGCTTTCTGCGCTGCCCTCGCATGTTCAAACAACTTCCTCGTATTCGTCATATATAAGTCTACGAGAAATAACCTTGATAATTTTCTAACGAACGTATCGCCTGAACATATTTCTTCACCCAAATTGATAATTAATTTCGTGACAGACGTTCGCATCGAAGAAGAATGATTTCGCGAGATGTTTTTTTACGAATAGTGCTCGGGCAGCATCTGGACGAAAGTTCGCGAGGCGTTACCGATTTTATGGTTCACAGGCATATAGGCAGACAGAAACGTTAAAAGAAGCTGAGAACCGATCGTGTGGGCGATTCACATGTGGTCCTCAGTTTTCTTCTTTCGCTTCTGGTCGTTCGCCAAGGATCCCTTCTCGCCTTCTCGCTTTTTCTCGCCTTCTTCCCGATTCTCGCGATTGCGTTTCTAGTTTCGTCTTTCGATTTCACCGTGGACCGACGGCGATCTCTCTCCTCGACCTTCGGAGAGAATCGTATTTACAGACTATAGACACAAAGAAGACACGGCACGACTTTATCAATTTTTCTATTCACGACTTTATCAATTAATATTCTATAATATTTTGTAATATTTCATATTTTTTAATTTTTAGATGTATTATGTCTCTTATTTATAATTTTGTAACATTTAAATAGATTTGTCAATAAGTGGAAACTTCCTGATCGTTTCTTGGCGTTAGCTTTTCGAAGAGTCATAAGTGGCGTTCACATTTGCAGCGGCGTTAATGTCTGGCCCGTGCGAGATCGCGAATTGCATAATGTTGTGTTAGACTTTCCTCGAAAAGCAAACGCGTCTATAATAAATCCTTAGCTGTTGACACTGCGAAACCGTGTAGCAAGATTATTCATCGGTTTATTTTTAAGTAGTTCCACGTCCTTCTGTATAACACACGAATTGCGTAAGGAGCATAATTGAAGGGTGAAATCGCCCTATGGTAGGATGACTTTTGTGCGAATGTATAAAAATAATAAAGATTAAAGACCATTTTCATGCTATTTTGTGTCTTTTACTTTTATTTAATTTTAATGTAAATGCAAATTTTTATCTCTGTTAGTAAACTATCATAGCGCGGGTGTTTTTTTTACTTTATTTTGCCTTATCAATTTATAATACTAGACACTACAGACGCGCGCTACGCGCGCGCTATTTATCTTTAACATTTCACTATTAACCCTATTATACACAACTGTCAAAATATACAATGACAGCTGCAAATGAAGTAAGCGCAGCAAGGAAACCAATCGGCATCGCGGAAAAGCGGCAACAATAAACTTCACATCTCCTTTTTAGAAAAGGACTAGGATCGAGCTAATAAACGCAGCGAAATTGCCGGGTCTTTGCAATACGCAAAAATATACACACACACATTCCTAGAAGGCCTTTCATTTAGCTATTGGTCATTACCGTGGTCACCGGATTTCATGCTTAGCGATAATAAAAGCGCAAGGCCGACCGAGAAGGGTCAACCTTGTCATAGTCGAATAACCAATTACATCCTCTGGAAATAGCGCCGATACAGCATCACGTGTGGCTATTAATAATGCCGTAACGCCACGAGACTCGCATCGCTATTCGATATCAACCCTGATGCCTACGTTGCAGAAGTTTATGCTAATTATTTATTAAAAATGCAACGGAGCAGATTTAATTGCATTTTAAATAAACAAAATTAGTGTAAATCTTAAAAATTATATATAGTATAAATCCTGATACTCTACGTTATAACATATGATTATCATTAAATAGAATAGCATATCTTTGTCAGTAAAGAGATCCAAGCTTATCGCAGTAAAAGTGTTAGTTAAAACTATCAGCGGGTCGTGATTTTTAAATAGATCCCAAAAATCATGTAACTTTCACGATGTGAAGTCTTTTAATCGGACATTAAAGCTTTTAATTTCATCGATGATTTAGGAGAGCTAAAAAATTTTCAAGTCAAGCTTCGAAAAGACTGAGAGCTTTAAAGTGCATTGACCTCGCCACCATGATGCCCTCATTAAGCGGCTTCACCCCTACCGTCAGTCTTTTTTCATGGTGCCCGATGTAACCCCTATTGTAGAGACAGCTGGTCGCGTGCTGACCCCCATGGCGGTGCCTACCAAGTAAGATCTGCCCGAGCCCGGCTTCGGCAACTATATAGGGTGACGGAAAAAATCAATACTAACTACGAGCCATCAAGCCGATAATCGATAAACCTTGTTGTTCCACGAGGATCCCTTCCACAGCTTTGTTAAACACAGCATACGCCTTTTACTTTATATACATGTGTATATATAGAAAACTCATACAGCTGGAGCTCTTCGAAAGTGTCTGGTATTCGCGCGATTTTCGCTGCAAACCTACGAAAACGGAATGGCACGAGCTAATAAACGCTAGTGCGCGTTGCGAGAGAAAAATAATCACGACAATTATAGAACTTCCTACGCGATCGGTCAGTTTATTCGTCGTGAAGCGAAGGCCGTTGTTTGACGTACCTATATAGAGGGAAAGAGAACGCTCAGGAACCCGGTATATATTTTCTTCTTCTCTCATCCTCCCGCATCGAGACCTGTAACAAAGGATTCGGGTCGAGACGGAGATCCCTATATATGCTATCAACATCATTAATATATGTACATCAATTTCGGGCCCGACGCCCACGTGTGAGAAGCGTGGTTAAGAATTTCAATGCGCGCCGTATATCCTCGATCCTTCCTTCCCTGCGATCTATCTTAAATACTACCGCGTCGTAGCGGCAATCAATCTTGATCCTTTCCTTCTTGGCAAACTAGAAAAAGAGATAAAGGCATTTCTTCAAACATCTTGTTAATCCTCTAATGATTTTCTGTAAATGATAAGAGAATAAAAAGAAAATATCGTTAATTATTTCCAAATAAGAAATTCTGAATAAAAGATTGTATATCATTCTCCTCTAAGCCACACATATTCAATATTTAATTATATGCAATATCTAATTGTGAGTAAGTTAGAGGTTGAAACGCATGGAATTAAATCCGGAAGTTTTTAAGTTAATTCTCAGTCTTTCCCGCGTAGAATAGAATGGAGATAAACACTTCTCTCGGATCCTTTCGCTCACTTTTTTTATGGGACATTCGTGAATACAAAATTAAGAGATCGTACATACGCAAATTCGAAACCGGTTATTCGACGCGCTCCTCTCGCGCGACAGAATTAATAACAGAACAGAAGATGGAACGAAGGTCGATCGAGAGAGGTCCAAGGAACACGCAAAGAACCGTCGCGTCGTCGCGCCGAACGAGACACTCCTATTCCTCCGCAGACACAAAGTGCAGAGGCAGAGCACGCGCGTTATCGAATAACGAGTCGCGGAGCACGTTTCATGCTGCACGACTTTGAAATAATGGACGATGCCGCGAGATCGGACGCACGTGCGGAATATCAAACATTCGACGATTTGCGGTCGACGGTGAATTTTCTCATTTTTCTTTTTCTAGGACTATCTTCGAACATTTGGATATTTATGAATCGATGTGCATTGCAAACACGCAGAACGGACGAGTTGGTTGTATTTTGGTACAGAAGACTAAAATTCTTATTCAACAATAAGCAACTGTAAAAGAATTGCGATTTATCTTGCACGATGTACTCTTCTTCTATGAATATAAATAAAATAAAGCTAAACGTAAAAATAATAAAATAAATGTAAATAAAATAAAATAAATGTAAATAAAGTAAGATTGCGTTAGCAAAACTAACACGACTTGTTATTAGAACAGCAATAGATGTAATCAAGACCAAATATACGTGGACTTAATTTTTTTTACACGGGATTGAACTTCGTGCGTGAGCCAAGTTGCATACACGGTGCAGGACGACGATAGAGTGCAAAACGATACACAAACCGTTCTGTCCTTTTTTTTTATTCAGCAGGCGTACGCGAGCGGGAATAACGCAGCATCGCGCGGAATATTAACGAGCGTGTCGGTCGTTTCTGCATAGTCCCCGACATACAATTTATTCGCTCGTGTTTTTTAACTTTATTATATGTATTTCGTGCAAATATATTTTTTTTAAAACATTAATTACGGAGGACTATTGATATATTTGTCACATCTAATTTACACGCTCTTATTAATACGTGTTTTCTTTTCTTTTTTTCGTCTCGTGTATATTTCATATTTTTATTCCACGGATAATATTTTATTTTGAAGATAAAAGTTTCAAAGATATTATTTTGTTGGCATATATTTTACTCTTACAAATTTCAATGAATATTTTAGGCAGGGAAAATAATTAGATTCTACGCACCTACCTCAAACGTTTCATTCCGTCGGCATGTTGCGAGTATGTGCGCGAAATATTAATCGCTAGATCGTCGCCGCGGGCATCTTTGCGACCGTACGCGTCACAACACACATGCGCGTTGCATTGAATTTCCATAAAATCTGTATTTTTACATATTCATTCATTCATTTCAAGAAAATATTGCATTTCAACATCGACTGTCACAAAAAACAGAAAAAAATTTATTTTCTTTAAAAAATTATAAAAATATCGAGCTTCTTTTTTTTGCGTGCAATCATCTGGTTTGTGTCGATAATCTCGCGAAAATTTGACGTTATTCTACATCGCGCTAAAAATATATTTTCACGTGATATTGTCTCTCTTTGAAATACGAATCGTTTCTCAGCCGCATTTTTTTTTCATGCGAGCCGAAATGTCAGTGAAGGGGCGCCGCACGAGTTATCCAACGGGGGGGCCACGCTTCGCCGACTCGTCCCCCGAAGGTACTTTCCAGGTCCGTAACTGCCTAACAGCCACCCTCGATGTTTCGCCCTAGAACGGCATTAATAATTTGGTATCGTCTTTCGGGGAGTTCGTGCGATATTTCGGTAGAGTCGTAACACCGTTTTACTGCGACTCGCGCTAATAATTTTCTATTCCCTCTGTCCTCTCCACATTCCCTCGATTCGGTCCGGTGATTTTATTTACCGTGATCTTTACGATACGTGCCGTTGTATCGCGTGCTCCCGCAAGTTCGAAAATTACTTTCGTTTACTAGAAAATTCTCGAGAAAAAAAAAACGTTTTATCGGAAACGTTTCATTGATTTATAATAATTACATATTATTCTGTATATATTCAATTATATCTCTCTACCTCAATGTGTAATATTAACTCGTTAGGATTGAATTATTTCTTATGCATAAAAAATTACAAAGATTATTGTTGATTTTGAATACTTAAAGTATAATTCATTAAAGTATATATTAATTGCAAATTCTTCCCCGCATTGTGCGTGTTCTGATTATTCGTCGGCACGTTCCTGACATAGATGCACTTACAGCCGGGAAGCCCTCGCCCCGTACTTTACAGGAGCGACCAACGGGGGTCTCGTGGCACGTATTGATTTTCGTCATCCACCCCTCGATGCGGGGGCCATTCGCTGACTTCGGCGAATTAGTCGTCCGAAAGAATTGCATTACGAGATTACGCGATTTGAGCGCCCAAACATTCTGTCGCGTATATGTATGTAAATGCGATGTTACATCGACACGAAACACTGCGAGGAGGAAGGTTTACGTTGCAACATAATAGCGCATTTATCGAGGAAATCGAAGATAATCGTGCACCACTTACGAACGTTATAAACAAGTTTGCAACTAAAAGATAATTCGATTCGATATAGCCTCTTCGTTAGTTCGACGAAATCTCTTCAAAGATTACGGTATCATAATTTTCGCATAACTATAATCTTTAACGATATCGGACCTCTCTGGAAAGATAAAGGCTCAATTATTCGAGCGACAGTGTCTGTGCGAACGTATCGAGTGTCTTTAGGGGCGGGTTTGGAAAATTTCCAAACGCGACAGCCATCAAAATTATGTTAAGTAGCTCCGCCCTCTTGTACCGCGAGGAACAAAGCGTTCATTTACAACACTTTGAGTGTACATGCCAATTTTATAAGCGGCAATTGATGTACATCTTGTAACAGCTTCTGAAAAAACGATATAGGTACTAGGTACGTACTTATCGTATTTACATCGGCTACCGCAACAAAAACATCGCGAAGCTGTTCATTATCTGGATATTTTATATACGGGTAAAGTAGCGATCTCGCGAATCGGCACACGACGCGACGGCCACGATAAAACCTGCACGTGTCGTCGTAATTGCTTCCTGGTTCAGAGTCGAACGCGGGGCACGACACGCGAACCCGTATATCGTCTTTCCTCGATATAAACAAAGCGAAATCGTACAATCGCCGCGCCGCCGCGCCGCCGCGCCGCAGCCGTGCGCTAGCTTTGCGAGCCGTGTTTTACGTAAGACATCCGGTTTGATAGATTTACAAATGCCGCTGGCAGCAAATCGCGCGGTGGCGATTACACCGCCAGTTACGGTGCACCTATAAGAGCGAAAACTTGTCGAGGAAATGATTCCATTGTGCAACCAGACCTTCGACGGATCTTTCAACGGAATAAAGTAGTTCGGTCGCTCGAGATCTTAATAGCGAGGCAAATTGCGATCGATCTTGTTAAGCAAAGAATAAATGAAATACATTTCAAATAGACGAGAAGTGATTTCGAAAGAACCTTCTACCAACGTTGCGTTCAAATTAAAATAAAAAGGTAAAGTTTAAGTACGGTGAAATTTAATTGTATCCTTCTAATTACCTCGTTAATCTTCAAAGAATTCGCAAGAGAGGACAGGTAATCGAAAATATAATAGCATAGTGGTTTTTAAAAAAATATCGTTGTTACATTCGTTATTATAAGTAAATAAATCGCATCACTTGGAATTTTATTCTGAGCGTGTTTCATAGTAATAAACATCGTTGATCCTACGCCCTATGGCGGACCTGGCGAAACGGAACAGAAGGAGATCCCGTTGGCACGACTATTATGTAGGCCGGGATTTAGCGCCAGCACCTCTGAGAATTTTCTCGTCCCGCCTGCCAAAGGGATCGCATTCTACGAACGCTATAAATCGGCTCATGTAGCCGCGCCACCGACACAGATATTATCCCGAACCGAAGTACCCGTCCGCCATCTTCGTTCCGCGAAATCCGCTCTTCTAGATCACGCTTCTAGATCAGCTCCAAATCGAGCGCGACGTCTCGGTCCGTTGCACAATTGGACGTTGCATCGATCGAGTAATAACGATCAAACTCGGAGCAGATGTGAATATTACGTTTCGCCGTGATGCATATTCGACAAATCGATGCGAGCAAGATGCTCGACCGCTTCTTTCAACTTCCATTAATTCAACATATTTCATTCGACTTTTTTAGCGTTGAATTTAAAATGTAATAAATTATACATGTAAAATATTTGTATTGTATACCGTGTTCAGACCGCATTCTTCCTTTCGAAAAAACTTGGAGGAAAAACATTTTTACATGAAAATTTCACAACACAAAAAGAAGTGTAGCATATAAACTTTGATTTTATATTAAAGATTTGTCGAAAATAAAATATTATATTGTAAATTTTTTTTATAGACTATAGTGATAAAGTAGTTTTTATAGCTTTGAAGTTACCGAGTTTTTATTTATCGTTCTTTCAGTTCTTTATAATTACTGCTACGAATGCACGATTTGTTCCATCATAAAAATGTAAAGTTCAAATAACGATAGTGTTTATTTATTCAAAAAGTAATGCAACTCTCTTTCTCTCCCCTCTGCCCTTTTTCTCTTCCTTAAACCGACAACTGCTATCTTCATTAGATTAAACGATCGACACGTTTCAAGGGCCGTAGGCGTCCGATCGTCCGAGTATATGGAAACTCGAAATGTGTGTTGAACTTGGATACCAGTTCGCCCACGTGGCGGATCGCGGATCTCGCCGACCAAATTCGACTCGTGTTTGCTCTCGTCGCGAGCGATTTCCGTGTGCCAAGAACCCACGAAACCGTGCTCCTTTTCACCGCGAAATTTATCGTTATTTTGCGTTACGTTCTCCCGACAACCGCATTATCACGAGATTTCCTGGTACTGCCACCGTGTCGCACACACATCTCCGGCCCTCCTACACGAGAGCGCGACTCCGCGCGACTTTGCGATCGCGCGATCCCACGTATTTGTATTTTCTCACCGTATTACACGCCCACCTGCCTCCTGGGAAACGAACGATTCGAGGAACTGATGTGTGCGTAGTAACTTTATTTGTTAAACATTTATATTAGTGTTTAATTCTATATTCGCACACTAGGAATTATTTAACGTAGCTGAAAGTCGCGCGAGGGCCTGGTAAACCCTAGTATGCAATTAATCACTCGGTATATAGTCAATCCTCGCGAACAATGTGGAATTTTTAGGGATAAAACGTACGCGAGCTACATTAAAACGCTGCGCATGCAACTTCGATGTTTGAAATGTAAAATAAGTGCATTTCATCGGTCGCACTCGTTACTCCGTGGATATGTGGCTATCTTCAAAGTTGTACCGTCGCAATGCCGCGCCGAGGCGATGCGATTTTAATGAGACGCCTTACATCATTGCAACTCGATCGCGTATCGCGCCGCTCGCGGTTTTCCATCGGGACGGACGTGCCTCGTGCGATCGTTAAGCGCATTACGTAACGCGAGGCGTTTGCGGTTACATTAACGCGTTGCAGCGACCGCGGAAGCTGACGATGAGCTGCCACCAGAACTGAATCATCCGATCGATATCGCACGCAGCCCCTGCGACGCTGCATGCATCACGCTCCTATTAATTACCAGCTCATTAGCTCCACCCACGCAATTAGAAACGTGCATGCCCATATCCGCCTACTCACGCCGCAATCTCGCTTCGCCTCTCTCGTTTTGCCTTATTGTCCTCATCTTTCTCTTTCGCTCTAAGGAAGGAAGACGTCACGAACGACATGGGAACTTAACGTGACGTCACGGTCGTGACGCTGTAATTCATGTGTAACACGTTTCTGTCTACAAGGTGTCCGAAAATCCACGAGCTTTAACGGACTCTCGAAGTGACGTACCTCTTCGTGATTTTTAAAAATATATATTCCATATGTCTAGTTTATTCTTCTCATAAACAAGTTTTTTGTAAAGACGCTTAAAATTTCCTTGGAGGCTTGATGTCCGTCTTTTTCCTCTAATGACACTTTTTTTAGGCAATAAAAACGAGTTTAATGACATATGGCACATATATTCCCAAGGCTGCGCGAGATAAAAAATAAAATGAATACTTATCTCCGGAAGGCATAAATTTTATAAGACATGTGATTTGGACTATTCTCTAGAACAGCGATGCCCAATCTTTTTTAGACTCGCAAATTTCTAAAATAACATTTTTATTGTAGTACTAAAGATTTTAAAACTCGGTGGTACTTATTATTATTAACAAAATACGTAAATTGAAATAGATGTTGTATAATTTTTAAATGCACATTCAATGCCCTTAAAGATCCTTAGATATACGCAAGAGACACCACGCAACAGAAATTATTATTAATTTCTCTACATATTTCTTTGTCATATGAAGAATTTATCTTTCATTTTGTGAAACATAATTAATTGTCATTATAAATAAGAACAATAGTGAATGTATTAATTTTCTTTTGTTAAGTATTGTCATTTTTTTATTTGCTACTAAAATTACTTCAGTATCAAGGCGGCTTTTCCATCTTGTATATCGCATGACTTTTACAATTGCACGTTACATATATATATAGGTACACACATTACGTTGATCAGACGTTCTCACGGGTGAGTCACTCGACTCAGCAAGAGGAGACGCGATGACGTACCCGTTGATACGTTGCACCACTCGTATAGATGCACGTAATATCGAGAGAAAGAGAAGAAAATGCAAGCTGGCGAAAGGGTAGGGGATATACCCAGGATGAGGGGAGAGCGTAAAAAGGAGCAAAACGCGACGCGAAACCTGCTGGGCGTTGCAGGGCGATGACGCCGCACTCTGTTTACGGCAGTGACGTAGATCAGTTATACGCCACGTACGCGCGAAACGCTGTTCGTCATTACGCAATGCGAGAACCTACCTACCGTGACGAAATTCCATGACCGGCTGATCGGGCGGTTTGTCGTTCCACTAACTAGAAATGATTGTTTATCTTGTGAAAATCTTGCAAAAATAGCTGAGGACTAATAAGGACGCGTTCGCGAAATCGTAATTACCAGATCCTTGAATAAAAAAAATATTTTTTAATTTTTGGAAACAGAGAGAGAAAGAGAGAAAGAGATTACAATTTTTAAATAATCTTTAAACATTTGTAACTAGGAATATACACATATATTACTTTCTGATACTTTTGATTTATTTTTGAAAAAATAAATTTTGTTCTAACGGAAATTTTAATTAATCTTTTTTATTTAAATAAAATTTTATAATTAAAAATAAAAGATCTATTATAAAAATATTATAATATGAAGTAATTCCTTATATCTTTGGATAGGAATGATGATGTCTATTATACAACATAAATAAGAGATAGAAAGAGATGGCTCGCGCGCACGAAACTCAAAATCAAACTCAAACATCATGGTTATGACGTAGCTATGTTTACCGCGATAACGCATTGCCGTTATCCATTTATTACATAAGCAGGCATGACAAATGCACCGTGGAAGACGTTCGAAACATATGATTAACACGCCACAACGAATTACCTGTGATCTTGAACAATTCCACTTCTAGACTTTTAATTTCTCAGTGCGAATTAATGAATAAAACATTATGTGATTGATAAGACTCATAACATTTGCAGGTAATATCAGCATTTGCAATCTTGTCAATGTAAAGAGAATAGAAATAAGAACTTTCGCGCGAACGTGCAAGGCCGAAGAGCGCGCGATAACGATTAACAGGAAAAACATTTGATATCGATGAAATCCATTATTCTATCTCTGTTGTTAAAGATACGATATCTTCGGTATAATGAAATTTTATCACGGCGCATTATAAGGTACGTGAAAGAACTTAATCGTTCATTATCTCGATACGGTGTGAACTACGTCATGCATTAATCGGGCATTAGAATTTTTCTCTTTGGAATGTGGAGAAAACTCGTATATTTCGTTCCTTTTGCATGAACGAAGCAATTAATTGCGTGCGAAGAATGATAAACGCGGATGGATGACTGGCAGTTCGTTTCTTATCGGAGTGTCAGCTGGTAGAGCGTCTCGCTTAATCACTGTTAATGTGTTAAAAAAGATGGAGCAGGTGCGCGTCGATGGTATGCATGCGCGATACTTTGCCATTAGATATCGTTTAAACATTGTCCAAAACATTCGCAGGTATTTGTTTGCACGATCGAATCACACGTGACTCACTTATAATCTGCGCACTCGCGCTCACTAGACACGCGTCGCTCGAAGAAAATGCACATTTCGCGAAATTATCACGAAACCGTAACGAATAACAGACGTCATTCAGATTAATCTTAATTAATTCGCGATATAATTTTATGCCACGTTTTTACAGCTTGTTTGTATGACACGTGAATGTAATTTAAAACCGAAAGCGAATAGCAAAAGCTTTAATGATATTAATGCCAATAAAATTATGCTAATTCTCAAGCAATCGCTAAATCATCGCTGATTATTATCGTACGTCAATATCGAGTCATTAATTAAATTAAAATTTAATTGGTCATTTTAGATCGAGAATAAGCGTTGCCGCTTCGCTAAAAATTAATTAACGGTGCAGTCGATTTACTTTTTATCTCTAAATCGAATGACGTCGGTTCTGTTCGTCCCAAGGCTTTCGTCCGGGGAAAGTCAGATCATCTTGGCGCGGAGTTTCGGGTTACGTAAATCAAATATTTCGATTTACGTAGGATCGCCTTCGATCGATAAAATGTACGAGCGTTTCTTGGAAGATCGATTTCTCAAACACGTGAATCATCATTGGAAACCGGAACTAGCTACGTTACCGGTCAACCGTAGATTGTGAACAGATTCTGAATGAATTTTTCTCAGAAGCAACGACACAAGTAATGATTCGTATAGTATAATATACTACGGTCACGGTTCATTCATTCGTCTTGTCTTCCACGAAAATCAACACGCGAAAGCGCTAGCTATCAATGGATTGTTTGATTTTTGATCGCAGCTTACGTCCGAAAACGAAAACCTCAGCTAAGCTCCCTATCTCCATCTTTTGCGTTTATTAACATTGAAGAAAGTATCATCGTTAAATATGCTTTACGCAAATTATCCAAACCGTTTTATTTATAAAAAGCGAAAATAGAAACTTTAGTTTTATTACGTAACTCTTGAAATGTTACTTGAAGTGATACGCGATATCGCGGAAGATTATATTCGCGTGCGCTTAAGTACACACCGTACCTTTATGCATGTTATTCTACTGCCGATATGTCGCAGTTACCACGATTTCATCGATTGAGCATTTTCTCTTAACGCTGACCATTGGAGTTGCACCGAGTATCAATCGATACAAAGCCTTGCATGTGACTATCATAAGTGTGTTCGATTACTTCTGTCCGCGTGAAACACTTCGTCTTGAATAAGTAACATGCAGATTTGCAATATTTGTATATAATTCCGTACGCCATCGGCTAGAAAATTAATAATAAACTAGAAGACTTACGGAAAAATTAAATTTTGGATGAAAAAAGATTTACGGTGCAGTTCTCGTAAAAGTTACATAAATATTCTTTATTCTTTAAATAGATACCTATATTATATTAAATTTATCTGATACTTTGGCAAACAACTGGCTTATGCGGATTACACTTCTCTTTAGTCAAGGTTTATTTTCCTGTAAGTGCCATGTTCACGAGACTGAAGAAAACGCCGCTTGTGAATGCCGCATTCCAAGGTACAAAAGAATGTCCAGGCTTTAGCCTAGCGAGTGTCGGATGTTTTAAATGGGTAGATAGATCGATTGGGGTTTTCCATTGAAAACGAGTGACGTGAGTCCCTAGCGAGGGAGATATCCGGCGATCCTGAATGAACGGGAGGTTCGAAAAAGAAGTAGGTCCGCGCGTGTTTTCTCCGGGCGGTGAGAAACGCGCGCGTATATATATACGTTCGTATGCGTGCGTATATGTCGACTGGTATGTGAGTCATCCAGGTAAAGACGGCGGGGATTGCGAGGAGCGATCAACATTCTCGGAGCAACCCCATGAGTCACCGGGTCGCCGCCATCCCCCCGTTATTGCCTACCTGCCACCACCTGTTGCTGCATTCGGTTTCTGGGTCGCCTTTAAGTTTTAACCTACGCTTTACCCCACCTGAATCAACCTGCATATCATCCTCGCATACGCATCAGAGGAGAATAGAAAATAAATTCACCGTTCGATGACATATGTATTAGATATTACTCAAGGAATGACGGGAATATAAAGATAATTCTGTGGGAATATAATTAATGAGAAAAGCCACGATTGTGTGTGTGTAATTTGAGTAGTGAAATGAAGAAAAAATAAAAAAAAATAGTTTCGAGTTAAGGAATTGAAAGAATATCGAGAGAAATATCTTAATTTCAATTCATAATTTCATTAAAAACTGTAATTTTAATTTTGAGCAATGTTATATTATGTATAACACGCATATCTCTCTCACACATGTGTGAGGACCCAACACGTAATCGGATGAAATAGTCTCCGCCGCATTTCGCGGAAATTCTCAATTTTCCCGCTTTTTCGATGACGAGAGAGAGAGAGAGAGAGACGTCTCGTCCACGCGATGGCGCGTTCAGTGGGCGGATCGATGACCTTGAATCTCGTAACAGTGTCGCTATGAGTCACGTTACGAATCGCGACTTTCAGAGCGGAGAGACACGGCGATCAATGCCGGAGGAGGACCGGAGCAGAGTTTCCGGAAGAGGAGCTTTCCCCACTCGTAAATTAACGTTGAGTCATACCCCGGTCCACATGCACGGAAATCCGCGAGAAGTTCAGCGAGTTGTTCTCTTCTTTGCCAATTACGCAATACAGCGGCAAAGTTCAGCGATGGGTGGGGGACCACCGCTTCCAGCAAATCGCCTCTCGTCAATCGAGCAAGATTGCACAAAGTTTTTGCACGATTCGCCGAATCCGGTTTATTTGTCTCCGAGATAAGTTAAATCCGATTCTGGAATTTTATCTAACTCGCGTACGTGTGCGGCATGAAGTTATCGTACGACGTTCGTAATTTGTATTTATGATATTAACATATGACTGATAATTCTTACAATATTGCGCGCATTATGTATTTTAGTCAACATTATTATTTCTGACTACTGGCATTAAGCGTAATCTATCTTTATATTTTGAATTTTATCGGTATCTTATCTAATATTATTATTCTTAAATATGTGTGTGTGTGTCTTCTCTTTTTAGGAATTCTTTAAAAATCTTCAAGAAATATGTGAATGTCGGTTATATCCGTCTACTTCTATCAAGTACATCTAACAAGAAACCTTGATATTACTTTAATTGTTTTTGAAATCACTTCCTTAAATGTATCGCTCTCGTGGTAGCTACTCCGACACATCCATAGTAGGAATTTCCTCTTTTACAAGAAAGGATATTAAAAAATTTATTATATAAATTATTCACAGATACTTAAATGGACTAATGACATTCAACTGCGCATTAGTCGCGAATGAAAAAAAGAAACGCATGACCCAATGCGAATAGCAGATAACGCACGTGGCTGCGTTCAAGTATTATCTCGTAAGTGTAAGTATCGTTCGGCTTGCACACATAGTAAACGGAGTCGAGTCGAAGAAAATAGTCGTTAAAGCCGCAGCATTAAAGCCGATCGAAGTCTTTCCATCCAACGGAGCGTGAACGTCGCATTCGCTTTAGGCGTTCGTTTCCCTATCGTCGGTTTAAAGTCGATTGTTTGCTTTCAAGATAAGAACGCGCGACAAACGGGTGGACAACCCAAGACCAGTTCTATATTCGGCACCGATCCCGTATATAGAATGCTTTTGTGTCGAATGTACAAAGTGCAATTACGACATATCGACAAAACGCGGTGACCTATTCACTTGTCTGTCAACCGTGAACTTTGCGCTAATCATTTGTTGCTACATCTTTTTATAGTTGTATCAATCGCACTCATTAAGCATCCGTGATTAAAATATACAAAATGTTTTACAAGATTAATTTATACCGTATACTCCGTACAAAAGATATTCTGGAATTGTTTACAAATCTCGAATTTCGTACGATTAGCAATCAACAGATATAAATTACATGCGATGCAATATTTTGTAATTTGAACGTAAACAATTTTTATATTACATAATTATTGCGTGCATAAATAAGTGTAATTTCCTAAAGCAAAGAGTACATAATAAAATTGTTATAGGAAATAAAAACTAAGCTTTTATTATCCTACTCCATCCATATATGAAATGTGAATCCATGTGTGATTCTAGTTTTTATTCTTCCTGTTATTCTTAAACCGATTAGATTGTATCTTGCTTTTCTGCAAATGTTATCGCATTTATCACTCACAAAAAAGTGTGTGTATAATGTGATGAATGTGTATATAAGTGTATTGAGCTCAGGTGCGTAGATTCGCTAGTCCTAAATGATTAGTCGCAGATTAGTCGCCTCGACAAAAAATGTAACAGTTTTTTTTTTTTAATGAAGAATATGAAAAAGTATTAAAAAAGCACACACATTGAGAAGATGTTGTTACAGTGGCTGTGTCAGACTCATTGCACCATCTGACGTTACAAGTGCCAACTTTGTAATGCAGCTACAGTTTCCTGCAGTATCTTAATTGTCGGGATTTATTAACATTTTGTATATAGAATAGAAAAATAAAAGAAATTTTTCATAATTGTCACTTTCGCGCGAAGTCTGGATTTAATAAAATATTCCAATAAATATAATTATAATATTATTTTCTTAAGTTACGTTTTTAAATGCTTTATTGAAATATTTATTGTATTCATAGTTCAAACAACATTTGTTAATAATAAATAAAATATTTCTAGAGACGTTCCTTAAATTATTGTAGTAATCATTAAACTATAAAAGAATTTGAAAGCACCGATATAAAATGTCGGAAGTTTAAGCAATGGCTGCTTATTTATTAGTCTCTTTACAACTTTACTCTTTCTTTTAATATCTCAGTAGAAAAGATTCGCATTTTTTGTGAAATGTTGCGTTAATCTAGGTGATGATTAGACTGTTTCTCTTGAGAAAGGAACGAGCGAGCGAGGAGGGGGAAGAAAGAGAAAAAGAGAGAGAGAGAGAGAGAGAGAGAGAGAGAGAGAGAGAGAGAGAGAGAGTAACATAAATAATTAGACTTCTTAACACATGTTAGGATTCTTCTGGTTACATTCCGTACTGTGAATGCAGCAAGAAGATGAATTATTTTACGGTGTGCAGCTATTGATCTTCTTTAGGTATGCGTTATTAAACAGGAATGTGAATTGTATCCGTATTTAAGTTAATTACTTTTAACTTGTGCAATGCATTATATATTCTATAGTAGGGTATATTACTAACTTTTTCTATATTCTAAATTCTTTGTTATTTTTCTGAAACTATCTTGTGAAACAGTGTTATATATCTACTTTACTATGGAATCATATTTTTATCGTTTTAAACTTAAATTTCAGTATAATTTATTTTTTACATAAAAATAATTTAACGTCTTTTGTACATATATTTATTTCATAAACATTTGATATTTTTGACATAAGGATTGTATACAGGATGTATGAACAATTATCAATTTTTTTTTATCAAGAGAACAAATTTCAAAGAAAATTTTACACGATTCTCAGCGTTTTCTTTTGTAAAATTATTATTTTTAAACTCGCTTTTTATTTAAAAAAAATTTTTTTAAATTAAATCTTAAAATTTAAAAAAATTTTAAAGATAAAGCAAATATTATATTTTATAAAATAATTCATAAAATAAGTATTATTTCAGAATTGAAAAATTTATATAAGGGATCCTAAAAATATTACTTTATTTTTTCGAAAGTTAATGCCGATCAAGATTTCTTTTTCTGCGCCATAAATGTCCGAATCGCATCTCGAAGGGACATTTTTTATGTCAGCTGTACATCGAGAACTGGCATAAAAAAGGTCAAGAAGGTGGGCCTGATAGAAAGTTGTCCACACGTGAAGTTCAAAAATAGAACGACTTGCGAAACTGCTCCTGAGATTATTACAAAAATGAGGGAGGCATAAACAATATTGTGAATGTACATGATTTAATTCTAGTAATGCTATGCAGAATAAATCAAGAGCAATAATTATATTTCTAACAGAGAATAGATTAAATGAGTTTACAATCTTTTTACATTGCGTTAGATTATACTTCATGCAAGTTAAATAAATAAATAAATAAATTACACACAAAATGGATTATATTAAACAAATTATACATTATGCCACAAAGAAAATCTTTTTCAAAACGCTTGAAGAATTTGTAAATAAAAAAGACATCAAAATTGAAAATTCTTAGAAATATAATTTTTGTAAAGACAAGACAACACACACACACACACACACAGATGTGCCCGCTAAATACATCACGTTTTGCCAAGCCCTTCGATTACGACGAATCGCAAGAAACACGGAACCGCGTCAATTACTTTGATCCACCGCGTACGTGCGATGTTATCGCCTAACGATTGTAACGTCGAGAGCATATCGCTGATATAGGATCGTGACGACGTAATAACAGATTTCCACATCCAAGGCAGAGAACCGAGAGGAGTCCTTTCCCCCATTCTCTAAACGCCGTAATCTTTACCCAATTTGTTCTCACGGCAGTCACGGCCTGCATATTCGTGTGCGGGCTATTTAGATACGATCTGCGCGACGCGTTCCGCCACGCGGAAGAATGTAGATGCGCGACCGATATTTTCACGACACGTTCGCGAACGTCGACAAGAGAACTCATTACACCTGTGCTAATTGCGTCTCTCAAGGAGCGCCTAATCAACGAGCGAGAGTAGAAAGTACGGATCGTCACGCGTAAATGACGGCAAAGGGACTTAAAAATAATTGAAACAGTAATTTGACGAAAAAAGAAACACACGCTAACGAGTTCTCTGTGGTCCTCTTGACAAAAGTGATATTTCGAAAGGTAGAATTATTCTTGTAATAATTTTACGAAAAAAGAAACGCACGATAATGAGTTCTCCGCGGTCCTCTTGACAAAAATGATATTTCGGGAGGTAGATTTATTTTTATGTTATCTCCTTTTTTTGTTTGTCCAAGCAAGGAATATCAAATTGTTTTCTTAAGATATACATTTCTATAAAATGATTAAATTATTTGATATAAATAATAAGGCGCGTCACAATAATATGTTAAAAATGAACGAGATTTGATTTGATTACGAAATATGGACGCACGTGATATTGCCTCACAAGATGATTTCAAAATTTAATGATGATCTCAGCTGAATATCTAATAAATGCATCAAATTTTATTTAATTACTAAAGACCGCGCATACCGTCAGTTACTCCATTCAATACAGATGTAATTAGAAGTAAATGATTTTGAACCAGATCGCTAATATTAGTTCGCCTGGCTTCGCGACTGTGCGATGAGCGCTTTCACAAGAGAACGGAAATTACGAAATTTGCGTTAACTTAACGGCAAACGCAGTCAGCCTTCGGCGAGGAAAAGTCTTGGACGTAATGGTATCGATAATTATCGAATCATGCGAAATTGGCTGATGGATCATTACACATGTGTCTCGATTCATCGCAACTCATTACGATACTTACGCACCGTGAACGCATCTATCTACTCGATCGTAATCTGTGCAAATATTCGCCTCTCGCAAGATTGCTCGAATTTCGATGAATCTCACTTTTTTCGTAATGTCCATGATCATTTATTCAGGATGACTGCGTAGGAAAATCATTACCGAAATGCTTGCACTTATGGACATAGAGAGTAGTTTAATTCTATTTCTTTAAAAAACAAATTTAAAAAATAACTTTTATTTTTTATTCTTGTTTGTTCTGTGGATATAAATTACTGCGAAATAATTTTAAATTATTAGCTAAGCAACATTATTCTAATCTTGGTTTCGTTATCAGCTTTAAACATTGTACCTTTCATCGACGCTCAAAAATTGATACCGTCTTCTTCTAATAATAATAAAAGTAATACGCGTTAATATTTCTTAACATCGGTGACGGAATCGAAATGCTAAAGAAAAGTTGCACGCTCGCGATGATATTTTGCTTTCGGTTTACTTACGATTTCTCAGCGAAGAAAGTCCCCAGTGTGCAACTTCCCTTTCATACTGCATCCATATATACGCGAGTCGCAAACAGGGTCACGCCGATGAAAGTCAATAATAATACTTGCGCGAGCAAATACCGGCGTCTTTCTGATTTGCATAAGCAAACGCTATTTTGCGGACGCTACCGAACGTTAATAAATTTCATCTTTGACGAGCTCAGGCGACCGATCGTCATCCTTGACGACAGGATTTCTTCCCCTTGCCTTTCGCCGCCACATCGTTGTATGATTATTTCATAGAATAAGAGAGAGAGAGAGAAAAAAAAACCGTCTCTTTCATAAAGATATTCTATAATGTCTTCTGTTTCCCGCGACTTAGCTCGTATTATACACAACTATTCGAGTATTATACTCGTCATATTCGACCTCGTCGATTGCAATTCCGTTAATGTCACGGCACAACGTCCTGCGTGATCTAAATCCTTGTATGGACTTTTCTCGGTTGAACAAAAGACTCGGAAAAATACATGAATGGATCGTGCCTTTCCAATGCCTTTTCTCTCCTTCTCGCAACAATTAAGGGAAGGTTTGTTCGATTTGTAATGCATAACAATAACAAGGTTTAAACAAGCTCCAATATACCTAAATTTAACTCAAACATTCAATTCGATTAATTAAACTAATTTCAATTATAAGCAGTACTCTATCATTTTAAGTGCATCGATGTTATGTTACAAAATAATATTCGTACAGAATAATTATACTGAAAGTGAGCAGACATTACACAAACGTAAGACTAGAAACTTTCTTTTGCGATTAAAGTTTCATTAAGACGTCTTGCGTCTTAAAAACTCGCAAGATTCCTCGAGGAGCGGCAAGTTGGAACTTCGTGAACGACTGTGTTTCGAACGCTATCACGAATAATGCGTATCGCGAGGAGCAACGTGACGCAAGATAAACCTTTTTGCCGATCGTCTTTCGCCATTAGAGCGAACGCAACGCGCGCGAACGGTACCGTTCTGCATGAAAGCAGAAAGACTCCGGTAACGGAGTCGTAAATGGTTGCGTTTGCCGTTGTTACAAGTCACCCGGCGAAGATGAGAAGCAGAGAAAGGGACGAGAGAGCGAGCGCGAGCATCACCATCCGCTCGCTCCAGCAGCATCCCGCCACTGTTACGTGAGAATGCAATGCGTACCCACTGACCGGCTTCACGTAACGTTCCGCGACAGGCACGGATTCACGATTCATTACGATTTACGCTTCACATTCGACGTAAACCTAATCGACGTGAAATTAACATCGACCGTAAAAATTAATTAGGATATTATTTTTATCTTATCAATTATTTTATCATACACGTAATTCTATAACAAATTCGAGAATAAATTAGAAATAATGAGTCAGTAATATGTAATTTAAAAGTACAATGAGTGAAAAAGTAATTTATATGATAATTATTTTTTAAAAAAAGTTTTAAATATTTTCCTTAAACGTGTCTGCTAGTTCAAATCTCTCACCACATCAAAGTTCTGGGATACCCTGTGTACCTCGTACATCTATCCCGATTCCCCGCGATATCTTATACACGTAACATTTCGCGCGTGTTGACGAAAGCAGGCTCTAATTTTAACGTAATAGCCTGCGGTTTGCCACGCAAGCGCCCCTCCCTGCTGCCATAAAAAAATTTAATTAAACAAAAAATTTCGCTCCGGGGGGGCCACGTGAGTGCTCGCTCTTAATTAAGATACCGATCGCTGACCCGTTGTAACGCTCGTACAACATAACGAGCGAGAGGCGAACCGCGGCCTCGAAAAATCGCACGCACCAGGTGAAAATGGCGTGTATGACTTATACTGCAAGCTGGTCACTCCGCGCTGAGAGGAAAGCCGTAGGTGGGAGAGACGAGATCGCCGGTTATGCAAAAGGCGAAAACGGTCACGTGTGCGTGCCGCGAACCGAGGCAATGTCATCGAACTTATATAATGTGTCGCCTTGCTTCGATTACACGTAGCCCTCCGCGCGTATCGGATTAATCCTTCATGGATGGATAGCGGTATAACGTCGCTTTCTACGTCTCAAGGACCGACGACTTCAATATTCTTCGATCACAAGAATTATCTGAATTTGCATATTACCTACAATTTTGGAGTAATGGACGAGCAATTATTTGCTTAGTGCCGAAACACTCGTCTAGTAAATGCTCTCTAACAGGCTAGCACTCGGCTAATAACAATGGATCCATGTTAAAGTCTCTTAGATACTCGTATTAATCGGTTCAAGATGTTATCAGAATAGTTTCAGATGTTCGACTATCTGGCAACAGAGAAAATCTGATCTGACCGACCGGTACCATCAACTCATCTGTCCTCTGAACGGAGAAGCGAGGATGCTGGATCCTCCGCGCACGGAAAGATTCCGGCGAGAGGCGCGACCCGCGCGGAATTCCTCCTCACGCGAGGGATGGCCCGGCCGCTCGTAGATAGGCGCAGGTGAGAGGGCCCCGCGAGAAGAAAGGTAAGAGGTCCCACGATCAGGGATCCCTACCGCGCCGGCCGGGGCCGGCGAGGAGACGCGGCGACGGACGGGCCCCGGCCGAGAGGAAGAGCCCGTCGAGAGCTGAGTCGAGGTGATCGCGCCGAGGTGCGCAGTGCATCCACCGCCGCTTTTCACGGTGGACGAGCGTAATCGGGGCCCCGTCCGCCGCAAACCGCCCATGCGACACCGGACAAAATGCCGAAAATTAGCCTGCGTATTCTGTGTAAGTGTCCGCACGTGTCCGAGACTCGGGCCCGCCGCGTGTGGGAACCTGGAGTCCCGAACGTGGAGTCCCGCGATCCGGCTATCATGTGTCGATCACACGAGTGATAGTGTTCAACCTCTCGCGCCTCTCGTCCCTCGTTTATTTTGATCACGTGTTGTTAGAGTTTGTCGCCGCAGGCAGGTAAGACAACCCGGCTATGTATGTTAATCGACGCATTCGGGTTGTCATCGATCAGAATAGAATAATTTTTTTTTAACGACGCGACATGCCGATCACAGCGGACAGCAACAGTGAAATAACGAAAGCGTGCGCCGGAGATCGTGAGTCAATTATCTCGATGGGAACTCGATGACTCGATCGGCGATGGGACGAATTCGTAAGAATTTACGACGATCGCAGTCGTGCAGTGATATGGAATTGTGCCATGACATAACATCTTTATTCTTTGTATGATATTTTTACATACATATTCACGAAATATAAGTTAATTTTTATAGAACAAAAGTGATCATTTAATAATTAAAAAAAATCCTGATAATACCTCATACCGATGTGATTCATTAAATATTTTATCAACCGATAACGTTACGTTCTAATTCTTAAATACAATTATAATTGCATTTCGTACGCTCATTATTAAAAGATATATAAATTAATGGTTCCAATCAATACGGATTAGATTTTCTCTATTGCCAGATAATTGAGCGTATTAATCAGAGTTGTGGGCATTAACTAAATGTGAGTATCTAGAAACTTTTGAATTAACGAAAAAGTCAAGATAAGAAAAGTCATTTGAATAAGAGGTTGTTTCTAACAATTTCTTTAAAGTAATAGACTTTAACGTACTTAAATCAGCCATTGATATCAAAGATTTTCACGTTATTTCACTTCGCAACTCCTAAAAATTTTAAATTATAGTAATATGCAACGGTATATAATTCAATGAGAAAATATTGCTATCGTAGTTGCCGTAAATCGATTTCATCTGGCGTTATAACCGAAGGCTAATCATGAGAGAAAACTGAAGTCATAAAGTATTCATGTTACGATTGAAGAAATTAATTTATGAAGCTCTTTGCTCTCCTCTTCCCTCTCTGTGTTTTACACTCGCGGACATTACGCAACGACAGATCTCTCAGGCATCTTCGTATCTCGGTAGCGAGTTTAATCAATCATCGACTATTAAGCATGTCGTCCGCGATCCAGTTATAATTAAGAAAATATCACTTATCCGCGTTTCGCTGCGACCGACGCGACGGTCCATTCATGCAAGATGACGTTCACGTAATGTTTAGAAAGAACATCGAGAAGTAACACGCTCATAAATTAAATCTCTCCGCGACACCGAAGTATTACGCACATCAGAATTATTACGGTTTTTTGTCATGATTTCGTAAATCTGACGCGTTTACGTGTATTTTACAAATGTGCCGTGTAAATTGCAGCGATTACCGCGAAGAATTTTATTGCTCACGTGCTGAAATACGTCGGCGCTTTGATTTAATGTTGGTGGACGTGTAGCTCGTGACGAGTGCTAATAATAATATTATATGGATGCGCTGACTGCTTAATGAAGCTGGTCCATCTCGAGTTTATGGAAATTTCTTGATTCCGAATACTCTTTTACAAAAATGCAAAATTATATTGCGATTCCGCTACGAGAACATCGATATAATTAAATTTAATCTTTCTTAGTTTAAATTGTATCTGAATATTTTTGCTTAATATTTCGATGAGTTAAGGTGCAAAGATATAAATAAGTAAATGGAAATAGGTTTTTGCATAAAGCTGAATTATACCGCGCGATAAAAAATAATTAACTTTCAAGGTATTTAAACGTGTAGAATTATAAAGAATTATAAAGAAATTGACTGAAATTTTATTAAGAAAATTGTTGTTGTCGCTTTTTTAACTTTTGCTTGAAGCTGTATTATACGCGATAAAAAATAATTAATTTTCAAACACATAAAATTACAAAGGTACAATAGAAATGGACTGAAATTTTACTAACAATAAGAAAATTGTCGCTTTTTTATATCTATTCTGAAGTATCCGACGCCCAAATCTCTTAAATTTAATATATCTTTGCAAGTGCTCAATTAGCTCAATGCAAAAAGTCCTCAGTAGTCAGCGGAATTGACTCGAACAATCGTTTCAAGCGGTACCGTGAAATCCGATTCGTCTTGGGTTTCAGCGACGCGAATATTAAAAGAACGCTGTTCGCGAGGACACTTTCGCCGGAAATTGGCGCCGCTAATTACTCGTCTCGTCTCGTCGCAATCGCAAGTTACTCGACATTTTCTCGCGGGGGGTCGCGCCATTCTGCGTGCATATCTTTTGTATCATCTGATCATTAATTTCGCGATGAGTCAGACGGAAAATAATTCACGGACAATTTCTCGCGGATCGAGCGATTTGTAACACCGAATAACACTCGCTCTATCACGACCACCGGTCTTTGTGCTCGTTTCTCGTGGCCTTTGCGTCCTTTTAATGCCATTGAAAATGGCAGCCACAATGCGAAAGAGAGAGAGCACGTGCGTTTAAGAACATCACTCTATAAAGTGGATATTGTCGGCCTGTCGGTCTTTCGAAAGATTTTACATGCTGACTACGGATAATGACAACGAAATTACTGGAGGACATCGAGCTCCGACAGCTTTACATGGCAGACGTGTAATAATACGTTATTAAACTACGCGTTGCAACTAATATCTTAACTCTTCTAAATCGTAAACCTTTTTAGTAAAGAAAATCTTTATTATACGATACTCGCAAACATTGAAGACATTTTTTAAGATAAAATATTTTTAATATATTAATTTAAATAAATCTAGTGTTGCAGTTTGAATGAATAATCCTATTCAGCTAATAGCAATTAACGTTTTAATCTTTTCAATACTAAGTTCTTCTTAACATATTCCTACAGATATGTTAAGAGAAATGTCGAGAGACAAAGTTGCACATTGTAGCCAGAGAAACGTGACTTTATTGGCGTCATCTAAACGATCAGCGAGAGCCCTCGAATCACATTATCGTGTTATATTGCGTAATATTAAATTATATATAATTATATAACTGCGTTATATAATGCGATGACAATTATCTCGAATTATTATCTTGTTTTTCGAAATGCCACAGAAAGCGTCTACCGTAGTCGCCGTTTCAAGGCGAACAATCCTGTTTACTTGTTTATTCGCGATAAATGTCGTGATAATACTATAGATAATACTGCAGCATCAATCATTAGCATCATCTAAGCGCGAATATGAATTATGAGGGAGAACAGAACTCTTTCGCCGCGATAAATCAAGCGGAGAGGCTCGCGTTATCCTCGTAGAAGACTCTGGCTTCTCGGGATCAACTGCCAAGTCGTGACGACGACGATCGTTCATGGTCGATCGTGAATTGAGAGCTACCTTGCCTAACCGATTGTAGAGCGCGGGTTGGGTTTTAACGTGGCCTCAAAAGTACAACGAAGATGTTCTATCCCAAGCGGCGACCTTTCACGCCACGCTCGCCCGATTACGAAATCGAAATCGAACGATATTTCAGCGATCGGCGCGACTACGACGCTTCGCGAGGATCGAGGAATTAGAATTCATTTTATTGTTTGAGTGCAAGAAACACCAGGATATTTGTACACCGAGATTTCCCTCGCTTATTAGCCAGAAAATTTAATTTGGATTTAATCGAAACCTTTCTCTTTCTAGATTACAATGTATTATTGTCTATGAATATAACAAATTATAATCAATATTTGCTGAATTTATAATATTGTCGATAATATTATAGACATATTCTATTGTCTATAATGTTGTTTATAATATTGTTTAAATTATAATCGATAATAAATAAAAATCATTCTGGTATTAAAGAATCTTGAATTTTATATTTTAATCAAATCGCCAAGTTCTTTTAATGTTTGCCACATAATTTATAATGTTCATTCAAGCGTACCTTTTTGCGAGTAATCTATAGATTCTCTCCTTCGCACACAGGTCTCGTGACGGCGGTCTTGTGCATCGTTCAGCGGAGTCTTGAACATGGAATTCCTCGGAGGAGCTTCCTGTCACGCAGAGCGATCGATGGAACTAGAGGAAGGTTCGTTCTCGCTAAGCGGCTTCTTCCGCGCGCGAATTCGATTAAGCGACTTAATTAAATCCGCTCGCCTTTGCAGGAAGTACTTCGATCCGAACGAGGACGGTGCATTCGACAGCTATGGATCCGCGGGCGGTCAGTACGATCCGTACGATCATATAACGGGTAAGTTATTGAACTTTCTAAACTTCAAGAACCTTAAAAATCTGTAACAATTTCCTAAGACGCCACCTTTCAAAATCTATTTCTTTCCTTGTATCTCTTGCAATCTTGTAACTTCTAAAGTGGTACTTCTACTTGCATTCTTATTGTTAAATGCCTTTCTTTTGTTATTGCATTTTAATAGTTTTATACCTTCGATTGAGGATACATTCATTTGTGCATTACGCAATTATTTTCCCCCCACGACGCGCGGAATTCTTGTGGGGCAGTTATCTCTCAATTAATCCTACGCGCAGCAACGAATGGAGGCGGCGATAATTAAATATAAGAAGCTTGTCGATGTCGCAGTTGGCAATTTTATGAAAAATCATAACTCGAAAATTGACGAATTAATTTTTTGCTACCGTAAAATTATTCACGTTACTTAGAAAAACATTGGAAATGTCTCGTTAACTGCCGCTCTAAAAGCGGTCAAATGCGCGCGAATAACTATTAATTCGCGTTTAACTCCGACGAGACAAGCGGATCGTCACTCGCCTCGTGAAAGGTACCGCGATGTTTTATATAAAAAACCGTGTCACGGATAGGTCATGAAAAACCTTACTGATTATATGGATGCGGCAAATTGCGAGACGTTATCTGTCTGAGCACGAACGATAACTGCAGCGAAATCTTAAATATCACCGACGTAGCGCGATCACTGCGGCCTATTTTCCGCGACCTTGATCAGCGATTAACGGTGAAGCTTGGTGCACGTGCTTAATGACATTTTTTTATTTAATTTTTTTTCTTTTTATAATTGAACGATGGAGTAATTTTTATCCTATAAATAAGCGTTACCTTAATTACCAATCTTACCTTTGATTCTAAATATGACGATATTACTGAACTGATGTTTTTCCTTGCGGGCTTTATATGTATACAGCTTTTTAAATTTATATTAATTTTGGGAGAAAATGAAAAAACGAAAAAAAATTCGTCAAAATTGTGCAAATTATATTATACGACTCTTTTAACAAAATTGTAGACCGTGAAGATAACTCGTTTCTACGTAGCTCATTAATTTGAAAATAATTCCTAAATGGCATAGTTTATTTGCCGTAGGGTAATGAATCTTGCTACCTCTCACTCCTTCTTTCTCTTTCAGATTTATCCGACATCAGAAAAAATGTGCCGGGTGAGCCGGGAATCGATTATCCCGCCTACACGACATTACCTCAGACAGGATTCACGTGCGAAGGACGTTCACGTGGTAAATATACATGAATAAATTATACAGTCGACTCGTCATATGCCATTTCGCTTTTATTATTATGCGTTATGACATATCTATAGTTTTGCTAAACGCAACATTTCTATTCTACCTGCATGAAATTATCGTTCCTTTCTTTAATTCAAAAATGCCAAATTTTTAACTCGCATTACACGACATGTGTGTGCACAATAATACATTTTTTAAATTTAAAGTGAATTCCAATAAAGGTGATTAATGAAAAAAATAATAAGTGACATAATAACTTAACAAATGCAATAATAGCAAATAACTTTACATACGTAAATGTCTATTTAAGATCACCAATCAATAATATAACTAGAGTATCTAGATTTTTTGAAATATTATGAAATATTAAAATTCGTAAATTTTAAAGAATTTATAGAATATGCATTTATTTTACTGCAGTGAGATGAGTGGCTTTCACAAGAGGAATGTTTAAATCAAAATTTTTTGAAAGTTAAATATATCTAGTGTTTATGCAAAAATAATTAAAAATAAAATAATCTGATTATTCCAGTATTTTGACGAATAAAATAATCAGATCCTTCGATTTTTATTTTGACGATATTTTCATGCAACAACAATGATATATAATCGACTCCAGCATTATTTTATTATTTAGCAATGGATCCATAAAAGATTCAGAATTTCAATTTTTAATTTTTTAAATATGATAATAACTTAAAAAATTACAGATAATGTATTCAGCTTCAGAAAAGAGATAACGTGTTCAAATATCCAAAAAGTTTATAAGAAAAAATAATATAGAATATTTTTTTATTGCTGCACTTTTGTCAGTTTTAAATATTGTTCGTTAATAATGTTTGAGAAAATATTTAATTTTTCATGGTTCTTTTCTAATATTCCATACCTTTCTATTTTGTATA
>NW_020211271.1:99652-108777 GCF_003070985.1 Temnothorax curvispinosus | reverse complement strand
AAATAAAAATAATAAATCCCGTGATAATGATATAATACAGTATAATCAATAAAATGCTGATATTTACCCGTATGGTTGCTCCGCGATGCCCGATGCCATCCCAGGCCTCCTCCTCCCCTCAGACCTCCTCGTCGTTGCTCCGTCCACCGTCATGACGCACACATTCACCATTTCACTCACGCAAGTATAATACGCAACACTGTTAGTTACGATCACATATTAATCACTCAACAATGATTAGCGCGTTAATCACCGACACGATGTGGCTATATACTTTGCGCCGGCATTTCCGTACGTTGACCATACGCGACGCGCATTTCGTTGCATCACGACGGACGAGTAACGTGAGAAACCCACGTAATCGCACAAAGCCACGATCTCGCGACGTTCCGGCGATTAACGTTACGGAAAAGTCTAACATGGCGGAGGGAGGGAGCGAGGGAGTTCGTAAATCCTGCGGTCAACTTCACCACGCCACCCGTCACCCGTCACCCGCCACCCGCCCCGCCCGCCCGCCATCGCCGCCGCCGTCTTACGTACTAACCAAATTTTCGCTCACTTTTCGCGCTCGACATGACATAGATCGCTCACGTTCTCTTTCAGGACGATTACCGTCGCGTATTTGTAGCCCGAATGCATAGATACGCGAGCCGAAATCGAGATAAATTACCCGCGGAACGCGACACTCCAGAGAACAATCGTCGCCTCGCTGCTGTCCGCAAAGGCGAATTCCGCGGAGCATGAATCTAATCACGAAATACCTACGTACTCCAACGGATTACCCATATATTTACCCTGAACTCACGCCGCAGGATCGTTAATTATCGAGATACGATGCTGATTACGATTGTACTTACTACAATTAAACGCGTCGCGATGCCGGCGCCGGCCGCTCGACTCGGATCGGAGTATATAGTCGGAGTCGGAGTCGACCTGTCCCGTATTCACGGCGTAAGTCAACGGCTGAAAAATTCGAATGCGGCAACCAACTTCATTGCGCTACGGCGCGACACGACGCGACGGCGACGTGAGCCGATTAATGGCCGATCAAGACGCGACGAATTGCCAAAAAATATGCGATTAAAATCATTGAATCAAACTGAGTTATTGAACTGTCGATATATTCTACGGTTCGGCATCTCGTACATTTTTCCGCAAAAACGATCGTCAAAGAGCATCGATAGATTTATTGAAATTTAAGCGTATCTGGGCATATATATATATGTATATTGTAAAACTGGATTCGAAATGAATTCGTAATTCTGAAAAGTTCCACGATACATGCTCCGAATCGCCGCCTGCAAACGCGTAATGGAGCAACGCTTAACAATTTTTGTCTCCCTTGTAGCTTTGATTTTCGTTTCGCGCGAATAAGACACGCGAGATACTTATTCCGACGAACGACCATCGTCTCGAAACTCTCGAGAGGTTTTTACCTCATTTTATCTTTCCTTCGAATCGCTTTTGGCGAAGCGGATCAACCGTGCCGGCTGATATTCCATAATTGTTCGCAGAGAATCGCGTTTCGCCGCGACCGCGTCCCGGGTCCCGGGGGATAACGCGATGCAGCGGGCGAGCGGCCGGCGGCGACTGCGCAATAGTGCGCAAGTGGCGTGACTCGCACTCGCGTCCGCGTGGCGTCGTCACCCCCATCCTCCACCCCGCCCGCGCGAGCAACGGCTCGAGTCTAGGCGCGCGGCAATGTAAATACACAAAAAACGGGCTAGCGTGTCTCACAAAATAAACGCGCGAGCCGTCGCCGTAATATTTAATGTATCAAAAATTAAATGAGCCGAATATTTCATTTCCAGCACTTCAAATTGATTTCTGACAATGGACTATCGCGATCGCATGTTCCGTTTCGAATTCGCTTCGCTTTGTAAACTCGTCATGTGAACGTTTGAACTGTTTAAAGTAACGATCCATTTCTCTCACCATCAGTTGATATTTTCGTTGAAAACAGAATTAAACAATTTACATGTAAAAGCTAAAAATTGCCGTTAATAATCGACTAGTATTAACTTGCTGCAATATGCTTTCGATAAAAACAAAGATAATTTTGATGTAACAAATAAAATTTGTTATACTATATATACGTGTAAAATTTTAATTGTTACATGCAAGTCATTTAATTATTCTTTTTAAACAAAAGTTTGATCGATTGGTTAATCCTGTTTCAAAAGATTTATTTAAATATAATATTTATTTAATGAGCACAAAAATTTCTTTTTTTTTTATTTAAAAAAAAAGCATATCAAATGTTTATATTTTAGAGAAATAAAATTGCATTATTTTAATAAATCAAGCATAATGATTCTAATCGAGAAAATAAGATTATTTCAGTAAAAGGTCATTTTCTTTTTTTCTTTGTATTTGTAATCATGTATGAAGACTCCATTTCACTCTCCCGAATTTATAATCATCTATCACTGTATTTGTAAACTTTGTCATAAACTTTATATAATCATATAAACTACATGATGAATGATTTCACGAATGACATGTCATACAGAACTGAAATTGAAACCCAATGAAATAATTAATGTAATCCTATCTAGTCAGACAAGATGTTTAGCCTGAAATGAGATTTCTAAAATTAAAAAGAAAACATGCTCAGTGTCAGACTTCCTACTACCGGTTTTCTCAATAAATCGATTGAATACGTTAAGAAAACTACCATCCGTTATTGGTAAAAGTATGCGTTGTATATAGTTTCATTTAATTTTCCACAATATTGCTGCTGAAACCCGATGTTACTGAAACTCGCTGCTCAACTACGCTGACCGCAGATATTATAGATAATCCGTTGAGAGAAAGATGAGGTGCACAAAAGGAACATCGACGAACGTTGACGAGACGCTGCTACGTACAGTTACATAAGCGAAATCTACGTATTTATTATATTATAGCATACATACATAACAAATTTCTAATCCTTGTGAACATTCATTTACAATTATTGTCTAATCATCATACTCTATATTAATTTTCGAATTATTAATGTTAAAACGAGAGATTGAATATTTGTTTCATTTATATTGAACATCCACGAAGAAACTTCCAATTTTATAATTATACCGTACTAAAGTAATTTTGTTTAATATTTATTTTATACTAAAAATATTTGAAATAAAAGTTTTACACAGGATGTTGCAGAAATAATGATAATACATTTCATTATCAAAGATTTACAATCTTCAATTTTGGGAAATTATAATGATTTTTAGTGGAATGTTATATTCTCTGATAAATTCTAAAAGGAACGTGAATAAAAATCATAATTCAAAGATCCGCTTGTGTACGATTGCTCAACAGGTTACTACGCTGACGAAGCGGCCGGCTGTCAGGTCTTCCACGTGTGCCACGACGTGCTGGTGTCCTCCTTCCTGTGCCCGATCGGCTCGACTTTCAGCCAGAAGCTGCTGACCTGCGACTGGTGGACCAAGGTCGATTGTTCCTCCACCAGAAGATATCTGGAAATGAATCGCGACAGCTATCAGATTGATGACGACGAGATGATTCGCAACGCGTACGCGATGATCAGTCTGCAAGCCTCCGCGGAGGCCGTCACCAAGGACGGTCTGGTGGATCCCGACAGCGGTGCCAGGATCATTGATTATTCCGCGCTCGCCGGCAGGACTGTGATGGGCTACACGCCCGGATTCCGCAGAATCACGGATTACGCGGCGGTCGAGGCGACTGGGAATGACCTACCGAGCGGATTCGAGGACTATCCACAACAGGACGCGCGGCAAATTCTTAATTACGATAATCGATATCAGCAGAAGAAGGCGAATACTGTGTATCAAGGCAAACCTCATTTTATGGAAAATAAAGGACGATCGCCCTATCATGCGTCCGCGATCATTCAACACGATTATCAGGATCGATCCGGCGATAACGAGTTTCAGGACGACTATCGTAGACCCGACGGGTTCACCAATCAATTACAGACGTCCTACGCGCCTACCGTTCCCACTGTTACCACCACCACTAGAAGATTATATTCGCCTACGGTCCCGACGACCTATCGACCTTCCACGTTGGCCTATAGCAAGCTGGATTTGATGGTGGACAGCTCCGATCATCTTTATGCGCAAAGCAAGAGCCCGGTGACCCCTCCCACGATTACTCATCAGAATGACGACATGAGAAAGATTGATTTGAGAGAGAGTGAAACGAGACATGACGGTCTGAAGAAATCGGAGAACGCCTCGTCATCGAGAGCGAATAAAGACAACGATCAAAAAGGCGACAATGTTCGCGCTAAGAATGACGAAGTGCGTCTCGTTTTCGAGGGGACGTCGGAGACGAAGTTCAGGATCAACGTAACCGAGACGATTGACGAAGACGAAGTATTTAGGCAGCAGAATGACAGGCCGGTAATCCAGATTAATAGCGAAGATAGCTTGGAAGATATCGAGACGAAAGACAGCATCGGAATCGCTCGAGCGCTGAATATACAGAATCAAAATCCTATATACCAAGTGTCAAAGGACGAACGAAGAAGTTCGACTACGCCTATTCCATTGCAGACAGTTTTAAATCCTTCATCGAGGACTTATGAGAAAGCGGACGATGTGACTTCATCAAATACCCTAAAGAAGTCAGATGTTTTCAATGAGACGAGCAACGATCGATCGACGGAAGATTACGAGGATATCTCAAGCTCGACGACGAGGAGCTTCGGTGATAGAACGACTCCGCTGCTGAAACATTGGGAACAGAAAGACGTTGACGTCGTGAAAGTATCGACCGTACCAATGACTGCGATAAATACGACTGAGAGAACCGTCGATGAGATTAATGGCGAAATCGCTGCTGGCTCTTCATCCAACGAAAGCCGCGTAGCCGAGGACCAGAGTTCGTCGCCGACCGGATCGATCTCCAACTTTAACGACGAGTCCGTACACAAAATAAACCTTAGTTTTCAGGTTCCTCAGCCGTCGCAGTTTTTGAAGCCTCCGGTGGGACGTTTTCTTATTAATGTTCCTGAAGAAACGCGCTATACGACGATTGATGAGAACTCCAAGACATCTTGGAGCTCTGAGGCGACGACCACAGAGATCCCACAATTTTCTAGCACACTCATAAAAAATGAAGATCAATCGCCGATATACGACGAGTTGATTGATTATACAGATGAGAGTTTTTCGGAGACGCCTAATCCAGGAGTTCACCCTGCTCAAGTGGTCACCGAAGTATCCACGTCCATTCCATGGCTCGTTTCTACATGGCACGGTCGATCGATCGTCGATGTTCCCGTGACCGATATCGTTCCGCCGATCGTTGACTACAACGATGGCTTCGATGACTTTGTACCGCCAAATGAACACTCCTACACAGAGCAATTTGACCACACAGTACCCGTGGATTCGCAAAGAACGCAGAATTCTCCGACGACCTCGAAGAAAAACGACAGCGAGGCGGATATCCTGACCCGGTACAATACAAGATTCCAATTCACCATTAGAGACGCTATCAAGGCTCAGAAAGAGTCGAAAACAAATTCCAGATGCTCTTCAACCTCTGACAAGCAAGGAGGACGCTGCGAGACGAGTTCTGTCACTCCCAAAATTGCGGTTTCTACGCCGAGTGTGAAAGAAAGGACAGTTTCGATCGGTACGAAAGCGTCTACAAGGATTCCAGAACAACTAACTTTTTCGAGTAGCACGAAGAAATTAAAGTTGCCTGAAGAATCAGTAACACGTGCTTTTGAATCTTCGACATCTACTGCAAAATCTTCGATTAATAGTGACATTGATATAAAAAATTCAAACTTGAAAACGGTTACACCGAGAGGCATTGTAGAAATTGAAAGACCTGAAGAGGAAATAGAACAGACAGTGGCCACGACAGCGAGGAGTCTGTTACACTCGATCCGTCCGGGATCCTTAAAACAGATCGAGGAGACGATTGATAAAGATGATTCTCCTTATGCAGTATCATTCACAGTCAAGAAAAATGAGGATCTGGAGACGACCGCTGACGATTTTATCAGTCGACTCATCACTCAGCACCAGCGACCGGATTCCGTCTTGAAAGATGAACTGGACGACTTCGAGATTATCAAGTCTGCAGAACCGGAAATCGAAATTGCTAGCATTTTGCAGACGCCGAAATTTTCTGACACAAGTAACGCTTCTCCGGACAATGCAAACAACAATAGTTTTTACATTGCTGAAAATGATACAGCTAGTGAATTTAAACAATCGGATTCAAATATGAGCATGGTAAGTCTTCTCCAAATAATGGCAGAATTGTTGAAATTAGATCGACTGCCACGACCATTTTCGGCGAAAGACTTAGGTAACATAGAGCTAAATGATTCGTTTAACTTCGATGAATCAACGTACGACACAGCGAGTCCAACATTGGATCCGCAAACCAGAACGACGTACGAAAACACGAATTCCGAGACATCTACTTTCGATACGTTGAAGACACCCGCTACTAAGCTTGCTGAGTCGAAAGTGTCACGGAATCTGCAACTCAATAAAGCATCATTCGCCACAGGGAGTCCGCGATTGGATCACTTACAAGCCAAAACGCCGTTCGGAAATGCAGATCCCAAGATATCTTCCTTGGATGATACTTTGAAGGCACCTATTAACGTTGATCTCAAGCCGCCTCTTGATATTTCTTCGAGAGTCAGCCCTAATGCCACGGAGCAGAAGACGAATCGATTGAAACCAGAAAGCAGAATCGTACGACCACGTCAAAAAGAAAAAATCCTAGAACAATTGACAGAAAACTTCGGGCAGCCTCTTTACCGCGATGACTCGATTCGTAGTTCACTCGTCTTCGATCTGCCGCAAGTGCAGAGAAGTTTGGATTTCGAGACCGGTTTACCGATAAAAGAGAGCAAGCATGTAACTAGCGAAACTGAAGAGGAAACCGAAAAGGAAAGTTCAATATCTACGACAACGACGCAGGAAACGACTACTACGACGGAATCCGTGAAGACTACCGTCGAGACCGAGTTCGTTCCTTCTCTGGGATTCTCTCTAGATACGAACGAAGGTCGCGAAGAATACGTTCAAGCAGTTCTTGGAGGATTGATTGACGAGCACGCAAGTGAAAGCGGTAGAAATGAATCCAGCATCGCGCAAGACGAAGCTCCACAAAATGAAACTTTGGAAGCCGAGCAATAAGAAAATTCAAAAGACATTAGAGAGATCTTCGAAGAGTATAAAAAATTAAGAACGTTTAGAGGTCCCCGGGATGTCTTCGACGATCAATTTCATCAACGTCGATCAACTATAATTGGTCTTCGATTTTTTCCTAGAATTAAAAAAATCAATCAATCAAAAACGGTGAACTCGGCCATTAATATGTTTGTATTATTAAAAAATATATATATAACAATGATTTTCTTAATCAACACATAAAGTTTAATTTTATATTATAAAAAGATTGAAAATTTAGAGAGTAATTAAACTACCTTAATATTTTTAAATATCGAGTAAATATGAATATTATGTTATACTATTCAAGTAAATAGTGAGATATGTATTTGAAGTTATTAACCTCTCGTCCGTATTAATCACAAGATTAAACTTAGTTAATATAATAAAAAATGATATTTTTACGCATGTTTGGACTCATGCACATAATTACTTCTTGTGCGCCAAAATGTAATATGTATTTCTTAATGTGACCATATAGATAAGACATTAGATGTTGCAAAATGAATCTTATTGCTGATTTATTTGCAATAATGGATTTCGATGAACATTCGTAACGTTTCATAAAACGGTCTTGCTCATGTATAAGAGAAGAGTGTGTATGTGTAACAATGTGTGCATCCGGTGTGAGTGCGGGAGAACATACGTAACACTGCGAATTGATTATTTTGTATCTCATTTAACCCTAGGGTTCCACATTAATTTTTTTGAAACTAAATCTCATTATACGAATTTTACTGTGTAATCAATAAATACTCCCTTACCCTGTATATACTCCTACATTGAAAGGCCGTTTATTCACCATGACAACGCTGACGATGTCGAAGTTTCTCACCGTGTAGGGCGTGTAGTACTCTTCAAAGACGATTTAATCAAGTTGTGAAGCATTAAACACTGCAGAACAGTTCTTTACAGTAACAATTTCTCCAATCAGCTGTAAATAAAAGTCAGTGTCAGTCTTTTTCAAAATAAGCTTTAAGGGAATACAATGACACATTGCTTGTATAAAACATGGAAAAAAATAAATAATGTGAAGTACGATCCTATTATTTCGTAGTGAAACATTAAAGGTTTAGCATTCCAATGTCACTTAATTTTTATTAATTTTTAATCGTTTGAAGAAAAGTAATTAAAAGCTGTAATAAAAAAATTTTTTGAATCTATTGACGCTATATACATATAAATATGGAGAAAAACGTTAATGAAAAAGAGGAAAAGAAGGAAGAAGAGGAACAGAAAAGTTCAAACGACAAAGATGACTATGATAAGTCGTCCATCTCATACATGGATTATCGGTATTTATAATATTAGTTAATAAAATTGTATTAACATTGTTTACATAAATTATTAATCAAATTTGTGTTATCTCCAACATTTATTAAACAACATTATTTTATTAAAACAGAATAAGATGGATTCGCGATCGAGTTTTCAAGTTTCTCGGGCTGACGGATCAGGAACACCTTTTCGACAAACTCATTAACGTAATTGAGCTTTCTTGATACATAATTCAAAGATTATTAATTAAAATTAATGTCTATCGTCTTTAATTAGGCGAATAATCGATATTTTGAGGACAAATTACTCAACTTTCTCATATTAGACTTGTACGGAGTAACAGATCTAGAAAAGAAGCTGATTTTCTTCTACAAAACTTACGTCAGTGAAGTATTTCAGGAAGAGGTCCCAGTATGGGAGGAAAGTAAGATAAAAAATACATTTTTATAGAGTCGATAAATCTTATGATTCTTAAAGTTACTGAAAACATGTTGGAAATCTTATTTTATACACATTTTTTAGTCAAATTTTTAAATATTATATTAATATAAATATGCTAGAATTAAGCAGTAGATTAATAATCGACAAGACGGTTTGTTTTATTATGCTTAATAATAAGTAATTGGATTTTGTATAGAAATCATTTTTATGCATAAACAC
>NW_020211271.1:58564-99642 GCF_003070985.1 Temnothorax curvispinosus | reverse complement strand
GCAAAGAAAGGTAAAAAGGGAAAAGCTAAAGGCAACAAAACAGATACCAGTTCAGTTGCTAGTCGCACAGCAATGAGTACCAGCACATTGCATACGTCCAGTGTACAAGACTCCAGCGAGGAGGAAGAAGAAGAGGAGGAAGATGACGGAGAGCAGACTGGCAGCGGCGATTTTCTCAGTTACCCTAAAAAAAAGGCAGATTTGAAAAGCGCATCTATCGGTCAGCTACGTTACATTCTACAATTTCACGTAGATTTTATTTATTTCGAAAAAATATATATAGTGGCATATAATAATCAATTGATTTCTTCAGACAGTTCCGCTGTTTCCGCACCACCGCTTGGAGAAGAGGACAAATACGTTTTGACTAAGGTTGTATACAAAAGCTGAATAACGCGCGAATTATCATAACCACATTTACGTCACTTATTATCGCTTTAAACAGTTAATTCTGTACATAACAAAAAAATCAACCTTTTGATAAGAAAAGAAAGATCTAATCACTCGACCGATCGTTCCGGTTTCACCAGCGGCAGTTAATTTGAGCTTAACGGTTAACCAATTTGCTGTCTCCTTCTTCAATTCCTGGTTTCAGAAAGAGACAATATAGTAATCGATTTAAACCGCAGTTAAAACGTACCGGCATTGAGTAACCGATCGTAAACTATCTAGCGATCTATGGCAATTGCAGAAAATGGTGGAGAAAGTCCGTCAGGTACCAGTGCTTCACATGATATGCGGCCAAGTAGACGGCAATAGAGCCGACCTGCAGGACGTCACGTTCTTCTATTTTATGCGCACCAGCGACGAGGGTATACCTTCCTTCGATACTTACGAAGAGTGCCTGAACGAGATCACGAGCTACTTGGTGGTCGGCTCGCTTGATAGGAAATTCTTATCCTCTTTGAATAGCATTCTAGTCAACGTAAGCACTGTCCGATATAGGTAGTAGGTAGTCACGATAAAGGCCCCCGCACCCGCACGATGAAATATATAAGGAACAAGGAACAGATATTACCGATTAGGACTGAAGAGTCAGGCATAAAACTGGATGCACAATAAAAAAAATAGGCAACATAAACAGGGAATGACATGGGCAATAGATTTTTAACATATCACTCCTATCAAAAGTCATGTATCATTCACCAGCTTTATTCCTGATTCCTTAGTCCTATCGCTAATATCTGTTTCTTATTCCTCTTGTATTTTTCATTGTGCGGAGGTTTTAACCATAAGTTTCATTGATCGATTATACTGTCATTACTCCTTTTACAACTGCGATCTATTTCAATAAATTATAATAACCTATAGCATTATGAACATTTAAACTAGTTATCGTTCTTTTCATATATAAATTTTAGAATTTTTTATATACATATTGATTGCGGAATCATAAAAACAATTTTTATCTTAAAAGCACAAAAATTTATGGACATTTTAATATCACAAATTTAAGAAAAATACATTACATTGGATGAGCATATTGAAATATGTAAAGCTAAAGTAATTCAATAATTTGCAAAAAATGAAATGCTCCTTAGGTATTTAAACCATTAGTAGAAAATCAATTCAGAACGCCTGATACTGGTGAGCGATGGCAAACGAAGAGTGCGGACAATGGAAAACGGAAGAACGTAGATGTAGAAGCGGTAAGCATCGAGAAAGTAGCATAGAGAAAGTTTGCGTTAACAAGAGGTTTAATATTGTTCGTAATAAATTTTGATAAAATATGATTTAATTAAAAAACAGTAAACAATCTATATGTCTATGATTATAACAATAATGCTTTCTACAAAATATCAAATGTCTTCTATATAAATATAGCTTTTTCTCTCTCTTGTATATCACACAGTATTAATTCAGATCAATAATAAAAAATAATGAACTATTAATAATAAATGATTTCAAGACTTTTATCTTTTATTAAAGCGATCAATGCTGAGAAGACCATCCCATTTCGTAACAGCGTCCAGTTTAGTATCCCGACAGAATCTGGACGCAAAGAGAAAGGGAGACGATGAAGGAAACGCCACAATCTCCGTGGCTACCTTGCAGGATGAGATCCCAAGGAACCGTAAACAGAAGTCAAGTTTAAAAGGATTTGATAAAAGATCCGTACCATCCGTTTCGGAGTCCAAGTCCAGTAAATCAATTAGTTCGAAGGAAATAAAAAAACAGCCAGCGGGCGAGCAAATCAAGAAGGATATTTTAGATTATCTTGACAATTTAATTGAGAAGACGGAGTGGTTAGACTTATCATTTTATATTAAAAATTGATCAATATTACATCCATCTTTTAATAGTAATTTTTTTTCTATATTAACAGTTTCGTTATTTTAATTTTAATGATATAGGACATTGGAGCATGTCGAAAGCGATATCTTACTGACGATGCCAAAGATTCCAGAGCTGAACGATCCTGCGATAACAGATGATATGTTGCTGAAGAATAAAGATATTGTTGAACAAATGGAAGAAGTAGTTATGTTATGGGAGAAACATATACAGAAGGCAAATAATTTAATATCTTTCTTTTTCGTATACTTTTTGTGTAATCTGTTTACGATTTTGGATTATTTGCAATATACGTAGCGTCCTAAATTATCGCAAATAAAATTAAAAAAACATGGGTAATGATGATAAAACATCAGTATTGATGTATTGTGAAGATAATTGAAATAATTTCTTTATGAATAATTAAAAGTTAGATCTTAATAATAACCACATATTACGTAATTTTCTTTTATTATCGCTCAGGTAATGGAGTCATACGAGAGCAAAGTACTTCCGAAGAAAGGACCAATAGCGGAGCATCAATACTGGCAGGATTGTGAGACTGGATTAACAATATTGGTTGAACAGTTAAAAATGCCCATTGTTAAGAGGATTCTCACTCTTCTGGACCAAGCACTTTCACCAATCGCCTCCAGCTTCCATTATTATCAAACTGAACTCTGGAAGCACTACGTCGAAGCTAGGGACAACAATAAATTTGTTCAAACGCTGTTGAGATATTTTAAAGTAAAAATTTTAATAATTACTTATTTTAACTAAAATAACAAATATTGGATATTATTAAAATACTAGGACAAACACTACTTTTGGATATATTCTTAAATCAATTTGAAATACTTTGAAAAGTGTACAGATATTTCTAGCTTTTAAATTATAAATATTTATAAGTAAAAAGTTTTTTGTGAATTGTAATTTAAGGATTAAATTTAACTAACACAGTTTTATTCTTAAAATATTAATTGAGCAATTATAAAATATGTGACAAACAAAATAAATCTTTATTGAAAAAACAAATTAATGAAAGAATACGCTTCTAAAGAATTCACGCAAATATTTTAATAATACCTCTTGGTTATTTATTAACACAGTTAATGACCGAGTCGGATTCATTCGAATCTATATCGGATTGCATCCCGTCGCTAATGGAGGGATTGCGAATGCTCTGGGTGTTGTCGAGTTATTACTGTCATGAAGAGAAGATAATGTTATTGATGGATCGAATATCGTGGCAACTCTGCGAGAATGTTAAACAAAATTTAGCGATCGTCCTGTTGTTTAAAAAGCCTTTGGAAGAAATTCTGGAGAAGACGAGCATGGCCAGCGCGATGCTGAGACAATGGAAGCGATCGTACCTGAAGACCAGACTGGACATCGAACTGTCGGGGAAGGGAGCTCGCTGGGAATTTGATCAGAAGCGTCTCTTCCAGAACACGGAATACATCGCCGAGGTGTGCAGTGACCTTTACAAAATCGCCGATGTCCTGCAAGACTTCTATAACATTTTCGGGCCTGATCTGAAGTCTATCATAAACGATCCGGCGCAGATCGACGCTGTCATAAAACGAGTAGACGCGTTAGTAGTGCCGATCGAAGAGGCCGACTTCGACATCTTTAACGTGTTCAATAAAGAAAACTGGGAGGCATTGACCGCATGGTTTTACGAGCAAGTAACGTTTCTAGAGGATCAGGCCAAGTTCTACATCGACGAGTGCTTCATGGTGCTGATCAGCGCTGAGAATTCGCTGGAGATGTTGCTCAAGTTCAAGAACATGAAGACCCGGGCCGCAATTCAGCGCCAGTTGCTTCGAAAGTTCGACGTCATCATGCAGCAGTTCAGCAAGGAGGTCAACATTGTGGAGAGCATATTTCATCGTGGCAAATGGCACCCACCGTTGCTGACGTATCATCCGCCGATGGCGGGAGCGATCTTCTGGGTGAAACAACTGTTCCATGGACTACGCCGGCCGGTGTTGATTTTTCAGGAAGTACGCGAGCTGAAGCACAGCGAACTGAAATTGCTCGCGTTCAGCCAATATCTCGATCTCGCGAAGCAGCTGAAGAATTTCGAAGAAGCGAAATTCAATATGTGGCTCGATAAGGCATTATTGACGGTGACTGCTATCATGAAGAAAAGCGTGTTAAGGATAGTACGTGTAGAACGGGATTCTCCAGTCGCTTTAACTTTCCCGGACGAGGAACGAGTCACGAAGAATCTCCAACTGATTCACGTGGCGTCGAAAGCGAAGGGCAAGGATGTGGGTTCCTTCCTGTCAACTCCACGTGAATCCCTGCTGAAGCTGGACGGCGTGATGTCAAAGCCCAGCGCGGAGATCGAAAGTTCCATTGCCGCAGGCTCTAGAATCATTTCCATGACACAACCACGCGCGGAAGTGAAGGCTGATGCTAGAGGATCCTCGTTGAAGGACTGTAAAACTTCAACCGTGTCCTTCGACAAGCATGATGCTCGCGCGAAGATCGCTTGGCCGGAATTTATGAGCGGCGCCATTCTGGTAGAGTGTCAGCTGCGCTTTCAGGTCAACTTCGATTGGGAAGTGTTCGAGGTCATCAGAGAGGCAGAACTAATGGAGCATTTGGGTTTCGAATTGCCCGCAACTATCAGAAACGTTGGCATTCAGAAAAATCGGCTGAGAACGGATATCGACGCTACCACGAAGATGATCAGTCAGTATAACAACACCCTGGATACGTTGGACAGAGCAGATATACAACTTTTGAAGCAGACTCTGCAGGACGTCGAAAAGCACATTCAACCTGGAGTAACGCGGTTTAATTGGAATTCCCTGAGCATCTCAGATTATGCATCCACTTGCAGTAGGATACTGAAAAACTTGAATTCCATTGTCGAGCAAGTCAATCAGATAAAGAAAGAGCTTGATAACAGAATAGAATCTGAATTGCAATCGTACCATCTGTTTTCTACGAAGAAGGAAGTCGCCGATTCAGAGGTTCTCTTGCCGTGCAAGGTATATACTAATTTTATTATCAATTTTCTTTTTATATAATATAATTGAAGATTTATACCTCAAATATATAAATCCAAATCAAGACGATATTTTTTCGAAAATAAAATTCTTTCCAGTTAACTTTTAAATACAGCAATAAAATATTAAGTTACATAGTAACGATAAAAAGTAGATTTATAATTCATTATATATAATTTACACGATATAATATTTAGGGGAATAGTATTAATTTTTATAAATAACAAATATTCTTTTATTGTAAACATTGTTCGACGAAATGGAATTGTCCTTTTAGATGCGACATCTAATTCCTTTTTTTTTTACAGTGTTATTTTACGGAAATAAAAAATCGACGATCTGAGCTGGTGTCGTCGATGTTGAAGACTTATCAGTCGATTAGTCCAATGCTTGTGAAGCTGGAAAGCTTAGTGTTGGGTACTTCTACTGGAACAAGTCCAGCCATGCAGCTGTTATACGAAAAATACGAAAAGAAAATCTTCGCTGCCTTTATAATGTATGTATCTTTTTTATTAGTAAAAATGATAATTACATTAAAGTAATTTTTTTATTTTACAAAGTGTCGTTCGGTCTACCTTCTAGATGTATGGTAAGAAACATGGAAGTTCTAAACAAAATATTAAACAACACTAAGCCGATCTTCCAAGTAGACGCATTATTAATAACATCCGAGGTAATATTACGTCCGTCGCCCAACGAGATCTATAACACCATTTGTTACGATGTGCGAAATCTGCTCGAAAGACTGAAAGAATTTTCCAGATGGATGAACGGAACTTGCTTGGAGTGCAAACCACAGAGAAGGGAGCTTTCGGAGGATTTAGTCGTTTTCAGTTTCTTCGAAGATGTAATGAGTGTTCGAGTTGAGTAAGGTTTATCTATTTGCCTGTTAAGTTTTATGATAATTTAGTAATAAATGTGTTTAAGCAAATTTATCAGCATCGCGCGGTACAATTTAAGATTTAAAACTACTGCAGATAATTAACGAGCTCGTGAGAGTGGTTCACGACACAGCGTATAGGATCTCGATGGAATGCTCGCGATACCTGTATAGATGGAAGAAATACAGCAACTTGTGGTCATTTGACAAAAATTTGGCTTGTGAGAAATTCGCATCGACGAAACCTACGCTTTTGCAATACGACGAGAAGTTTACGTTTTACGAGGGCATTCTGGAGGAACTCGAAGATATGTCGTCCTATTTCGACATAAATAGCGTACGGTAAAGCGGCATCGACAATTTAATATCTCAATTCTATGTAAATATAAAATTCCACATATTTTTTTACAAGAAGAATGTTAACAAAAATTTAAGCGGCATCGACAATTTAATATCTCAATTCTATGTAAATATAAAATCCCACATATTTCTTAACAAGGAGAATGTTAACAAAAATTTAAAATATAATACATTAAATTTAACTGTCTATAATCTTTCAAGTCTGTATCACTACTTCGATTTATGCTCTTTTTTTTCTAAAGGCTCAACCTGAAACCACTTTTATCAGGCATCGAGCGTCAAGCGAAGGAATGGAAGCAGGTTTTAGGAAATTATCTTTTGTCTGACACCGTGTTGGCTATGAGTGAACTGAAAACACAAATCGACACTTTTCGCGGCGAGATCGAACTGGTGATCACCGGACTGGACCGTTTTGTGTCGATCATGCAGGCGATCGCTGACGTGAGAAATATGGCAATCCAAGCCGAGGTGCAATTTCTTTGTTATCAGGAGTGCTTTCAAACTATGCGCGCCCACGGGATTGTTTTCCCCTTATCGGATGAAGCGATGGCGTACGAACTGCAACACGACTGGGAGTCATTGTATCTCGGAGCACTCTACAGAGCTTCGACTTTGGAAAGCACCAGTGAAAAATTTGCGGAGCTGACCCGAGAGCAGATCCAGCAATTCTTGGTCGAAACTGAGATGTTCGCCGAAGATTTTGAGGCGCACGGTCCCGGAAGCATCGGGAACGATCTGGAGCTTGGACTGAAAAAAATGGATGTACGTAAAAAAAGATATTTATCGATAATTACGATTATCTTTTTAAAAACATTCCTCTAAAAAATTTTTCTCAAATTTTGATTTTTTTTTAATTTTTTGAATAATATTGCACCTCCGATAAGAACGAAATCACAAATTAGAGACTTCTTTAATCTTATTTGCAGGAATATGGAAAGCTAATCCATAACTACGAGGAACGACGGCTGAGTCTGATAAAATTAGAAAATTTATTCGACTTACTGTCAACTGACTACTCAACTCTTCTCAAGATCAAGACGGAATACGAGGGCATGGATGTGCTATACAATCTCTATAAGGAGCAGAGAAGCGCGCGAGAGATCTGGGCGAAGACTCTGTGGGTGAACTTGAATCCGCAGCAGCTCATCGAGGGTATGGAACATTTCATAAGGGAATTTCGACGGTTGCCAAAATCCATCAGGGCTACGAATGTCGGCCACGCATTGGAAACCAACATAAAAAACTTCAAGAACTCGGTGCCGCTCTTCATCGAGTTAAAGAACGAAGCTATGCGCGAAAGACACTGGCAAGAGTTGATGAGAAGGACTGGACAGTACTTTGATATGGACCCAGATAGGTGTGCGGATGATGGATAATTAAACGAGTGCTAATTATGCGTGCGAATAAATAGACAACCCGGTAGAAATTGTAGTTGCGAAAAAGATAATCTAAATATAATGTATAAGATAACATAGAAAGATAATTATTACATAATTATTACGTAGAAAATCCGACAATTGCTAGCATTTTTGTATATTTTATTATATATCTAAATATTCTTTTAATCTATATTATTTTTATTTGCTTACTAAAATCGCATTAATGTGCGATATTTATGAATTTAGAGTATACACGCGTATCTGTATATTTTTAAATATTTGCGTACATAGTAAACGTTGACATTGTAAGATATAAATTACCTTCTACAATAATAATTGTATGGAATATGTGTATAATTTTTTATTTAAATTAACAAGTATATTGTATATTATTTTTTAATTTTTTTATTACACGTTTGTTTTTATAGATCGTGACAAGAGACATAATCGATGGGCAGTATAAACACACTCAAATGCATATAGTTTAATTTGTCTAATAAAAATATAGTTAATTACATAGACACTTTTTAAGTGATATAAACATGGCGCAAGGAAAATCTCTTATAGAGGGGTAAGCTTTAAGCTATGTAATTGCGCATTTTGAGTACGTAAATATTATAGAAATGAATATTGAATAACTGAATACAATTTCAGATTTACTTTAGAAAATATGTTTGCTATGGAGCTGGGAAAGTATCAAGACATTGCGCAAGACATTGTGATGTATGCCGTAAAGGAGCTTGCGATAGAAAGAGGCGTGAAGGAATTAGCGGAAGTATGGAAATCCATGGAATTCAACATAGTGAAACATTATAAAGGTATTCGTCAAAAGCCTAAGCTTAATTGTTCAGAAAAAATAAATAAATGCGAGTAAATGAGCCCAGAATTTAATTAAAAAAGTATAAAAAAATAATATTTTTGCTGGTCACAAAAATAAAGAATTAATTGCGAGAAAGATGTACAATCCTTTACGATTGCTGATTGTATTTCTCAGGTACGGAAGACCGCGGCTTTATTCTCGGACCACTCGACGAATTGAATCTGGTACTCGAAGATAACATGTTGACCGTGCATAGCATGGCAGCCTCGCAATTCATCGGACCATTTCTCAACGTCGTTCAAAAATGGGAACGCACGATGCACACGATCTCCGAAGTTCTGGAAGTGTGGGTGGACCTTCAGCGAAAGTGGCTGTATCTCGAAGGTATCTTCGTGGGCGGCGACATTCGCTTTCAGTTGCCGGACGAAACGAAAAGATTCGATGATATCGATCAAGCCTTCCGCAAAATCATGACTGACACGTCGAAGCGACTCAACGTCTTAGAATGTTGCACGATTTATGGTATTCAAGAGAAATCAATCTATATTTTATAATTATTGAAACTAAATTTAAAAAAATATATAGATTATACAAAAAGGATAAAATTTTTTGGTGTATCAAAAAATTCGAACAAATCAATTATGTGTTTTAAACAGTTATTGATTTGTAAAATACTCAGGCCGAAAGGACGAATTTGAAGCCATGATAGCGGCCCTCGAAAAATGCCAAAAATCTTTGACGGAATACTTGCGCAACAAACGCATTATATTCCCGAGATTCAATTTCATAAGCGACGACGAACTGCTGAGCATTCTCGGCAGTGGCAATCCCATGGCAATTCAGGAACATGTAGGAAAGATGTTCGATAATCTCGATAAGTTTGCACTGGTGTCAGACAACATGGACAGATTGATGGCTACAGCCCTCATATCTTGCGAAAGAGAAGTTATGGATTTCAGAAATCCCGTGTCCACGGAAGATCAGATCGAAATTTGGATGGGCCTGGCTCTTGAAGAAATGAAGAGATCGAATCGATATCTAACAAAAAAGGCGATCTACGATTACGGCAAGGTTTATATTAAATTATTACTCATTACATATTACTTCCATTTCTTTGCATATTAAACTTGCCAAAACAAAACTTTTTCAAAATATCTCTTTTCTGTTCTCTGCTAATCTTCAATGAATTGCTCAGAGATAATTATTAATTAAAAGATTAAAATTTGCTCTCTTTTGTAAATTGTATGTTATAATTTTCACACAACTTATACAATAAAAACAATAAAGCTACAATTATAAACGTAGGTGCGAAGACCGAGAACGCAATGGATACTTGAGTTCCAAGGAATGATGATTCTTGTAGCCAATCAGATATGGTGGACCGCAGAAGTCGAGAATGTATTCGAGAAGATATCCCAGGGGAATACACGCGCAATGAAAGAGGTAATATACGCAAATTGTGAATATAACTTATGTTTAAATAAAAAAATATTTCTTTCTCATGTTTATAGTATTTACAACAACTCAACACTCAACTGGATGAAGTGGTGACACTGATGGGTACCGGCACGCTTACAAATAATGACAGAAAGAAGATTGACATGGTTTTGACCATCGACGTCCACATTCGCGATATTATCGAGGGTTTTGTTAGAGACAGCATCGTGGATCCCACAGAATTTAAATGGGAAAGCCAATTAAGGTAATTTTTGTTTGGAAATCTATGACCTTTAGGCAGATAGCAGATATTAAACAATATAATTTTAATGATTATGATAATTTTATATAAGAAAAATATTTAATAAATATTCTTTATAAAAGTATTGTATTATATTATACTTTTAGAATTATTGTCTATAATGAATTATTTTCGTATACGTAGATTTTACTGGGTTCATGATCTGGATAATGTATGGATGAACCAATGCACAGGCACTTTCGAATACGGTTACGAGTATATGGGCCTCAATGGCAGATTAGTCATTACACCTCTGACGGACAGGATATATCTTACTATCACACAAGCTCTCTCGATGCACTTGGGCGGTGCACCGGCGGGTATGTGAAGCATATACACGTGATAGAGTTGCAAATTTCTCGAATATGAGTCAAGTATGATAGCTTCTCATTGATCTTAAACGTGGCTCAGCCACAAAAAACTTTAACTGCCATATCATAATTATAAATGTAGAGACACATTGAAAAAAGTAAAATATACAAGCTTCGAAGATATCAGCGCAAAATTGATACTTTTAATTTGTACTTGTTTCAATTATTTGATGAGTTTAGTAGCCCAGAAAATTATACCTTATTTATTTTTAACATTAAGGTCCTGCTGGAACCGGAAAGACCGAGACGGTCAAAGATTTAGCGAAAGCTCTGGGGCTCTTATGCATCGTAACTAATTGCGGCGAGGGAATGGACTATATCACGATCGGGAAGACTTTAGGTGGTCTTGCACAGTGCGGGGCATGGGGCTGCTTCGATGAGTTTAATCGTATCGACAGCTCTGTTCTCTCTGTTATTTCAACCCAGTTGCAAACTATACGCTCAGCACTGCAAGTTAAGGCTCAAAGATTCACGGTATGTATTCCATTAAAACTGGAAAGCACGAAGTACTGAAAATAATACAAGTTATCTCTAGTCACAGTGAATTAATAAAATAATTTTAACAAAGGATAGAGCATTCTGTAAAGAAGTTCTATAATTATACGTGTCTAATATTATAGAGATTTTGGAGATAATCAAAGTTGTATATTTGGTGCGACAATTCAGATTTTCTTTTTTACTTTTCTCTAAAATTTCAAGTATTCTTTCGATTTAAGCTTATATTATTCTCTTCTTAAAATACATGCTTGTCAAATGTAGTTATATTAATTTCTCCGTTATTTTATACATAATAAATTTCTATTACATATAAATTCCTGTACAATGACAAAAATGTTATTCAAAAGTTTGAGAACCAAGATATCGTGCTGGACACGAAGGTGGGAATATTCATCACCATGAATCCAGGATACGCCGGTCGAACGGAGTTACCAGAATCCGTTAAAGCCCTCTTTAGACCAGTGGTCTGCATAGTGCCGGATAACGAGCTAATCTGCCAGATCAAGCTTTTCAGCGCCGGTTTTCTGACGGCAAAGTTACTCGCGAAGAAGATGACTGTTCTCTATAAACTGGCAAGCGAGCAGCTCAGCAAGCAAACGCATTATGACTTTGGCTTGAGAGCCCTTAAATCTGTGCTTAATATGGCCGGCCAACTGAAGAGGACCTCCAATGATTTGCCCGAGAATGTCGTGCTGATGAGAGCCCTCAGAGACATGAACTTACCTAAGTTTATATACGACGACGTGCCGCTCTTCCTGGGTCTGATTAGGGATCTTTTTCCCGACTTAGATTGCCCCAGAGTGCGCTATCCAGATTTTAACGAAGCAGTTGAGGCCGTATTGGAAAAACATGGCTACATCGTTTTACCTGAGCAAGTAAATAGCGTTCTAACCCATTGCATACGCGTATCTAACTATTTATATACTAAATTTTAAATTAAAAAAGAAACAAATGAAAAAATAATAATGCAATCCCTATCCACAGGTTGATAAAGTCATTCAATTATACGAAGTGATGATGACCAGGCATTCGACGATGGTCATCGGTCCCACCGGCGGCGGCAAAACGGTGGTCATCGAAACACTTTGCAGGGCACAGACGCACCTCGGTAAACTCACGAAACTGCACATTCTGAACCCTAAGGTGAATAATAATTAAACACAATAGTAGCATTGTTAATTTTTGTCGCAGCTCTTTTTTAAATCATCACATTTCTTGATTCTATCAAGGCTTGCACCGTCATTGAATTGTACGGAACGCTAGACCCTACGACACGCGATTGGACGGATGGTCTCCTGAGCAGTATTTTTCGCGAGATTAATCGACCACTGGATCCCGGCAAAGATGAACGAAGATACATACTTCTCGACGGAGATGTCGATGCGCTGTGGATCGAAAACATGAACTCGGTAATGGATGACAACAAGCTGTTGACTCTGGCCAATCACGAAAGGATCAAATTGCAGAATCATTGCAGTCTGCTTTTCGAGGTAGCTTAATATGGATATAATATCGACTACTAAGTGTGTAAGGGGTAATTAAAGTTTTAAGCAAATTAATTTGATATTTGAAACAGTATTGTTTGCAACTAATTTTACCGCCGCTCTTTATATATAAATTATAGCAAATAATTTGACTGTGATTTAATAATAAATTAATAATAATTTTAAAATAAATCACGACGAAGATAAAATTATAAAGGTAACAAATTTAATAAGAAAGAAAGGTTTAGACATTTTAAAATAATAAGGTGTTTCTTATGCTAAAGGTAGGTGACTTGCAGTACGCCTCACCTGCAACGGTTTCAAGAGCGGGCATGGTCTACGTAGACCCGAAGAACTTGGGCTACCAGCCATATATGGACAAGTGGATACAAGCTCAGAGTAAGGCCGATCAAGATTTTCTTCGAGAAATGTGCGAGAAATACGTACATGGTTCACTTAGGCTCATTACCGAAGGAATGTTAGGCCTTCAAGCGGTCGAACCACTTCAGACGATTATCCCACAAACTGGACTCAATATGGTAACCGCTAGATTGACTATCGATTTGCCGGCAATCATGATTGTAACGACGATTAAATTTGTTCTGCTACATTTACAAAAAAATGAGAAAAGAACGAAAGTTGTCTCTCACTAATTCGCTTTTTCTATTGTATTTTATGAATAACTTTTTTTTGCACGACTTCTCAAGGTAACTCAATTCTGCTACGTATTTGATGGGTTGCTGTCGTCGTTGAAAGATGAATTGACGAGAAAAAAATCGGAAGTTGATCAAGAGGAAGAGGACAGTTTGTTGACGACGAAAGAAGAGCTCTGGGAAGCAATGTACATTCAAGCGTGCTATTGGTCGTTCGGCGCATCTATTGTGAACGAGGCACGCTCCAAATTCGATGAATATATAAAGAAGATATGTGGACTTATACTAGTGCAAGACACACCCACTAAACCGGCGACCGCTAGTAAGCTTAATAGAAAGAAAGAAATTAATAAATACAAAAGAAATAAATTAAACATCAAGATTTGATTACCTTTATCTATCATTATTAACTGAAAAAATTAATGTGCACTTTAATTTAGAATCTATACCCGTGTCTTTTCCAACCATCTACGATTACATATTGGATGTTAATAAAAGAGTTTGGATGGCATGGAAATGGTTGGTACCGGCGTATCTTCACGATAGAGAGAAAAATTTCTCGGACATTTTGGTACAGACGATTGATACTTTGCGTACCACGTGGTTCATAAATCTCATGCAGAATCAGCAGAGACCAGTGCTGTTGGTCGGAGAAACTGGCACATCGAAGACAGCCATTATTCGTGAGTTTCTAAGGAACTTGAATCCCGAAAAATACGTGAGTGAAAAAGCAATATCGAAAAGATTGATTTAACAACCAATTACTTTCTGTGAATCCAAATAATCTTCCAACAAATTAATATAATACGCATAAGATGCGAAAATTTCACATTTATCAACAATTTATTGTGACATCGAATAGGAGCAGCTCTTAATTAATTTTTCCTCGAGAACCACCTCGATGGATGTACAGAGGAATCTCGAATCGGCGGTGGAGAAAAGATCGAGAGAGATATTCGGAGCACCACCTGGAAGAAAATTAATAGTTTTTATGGATGACATGAACATGCCGATTGTGGATATTTACGGAACCCAGCAGCCCATCGCGTTTCTTAAGCTGTTGTTTGAAAGAGGTGGTTTTTACGATCGCGGACGCGATCTGAATTGGAAGTATTTGAAAGACATATGTGAGTATCGTACGCAGAATATCTCAAATGTAACACCGCTCTTTTCAAGAACAGTCAATTTTTTAAAGCAATTTTATCGAGTTTTTATCTATTTATTGACATCAAGAATTTAATTTATATTTATAATGTATCTGTTTAACATAATTATAGAAGACTATAATCGTATCGATGTCTTACGAATGCACTTTCTACGTAGATTATTTAGCAGCCATGGGAGAACCTGGTGGTAGCAGGAACGAAGTTGACCCGCGATTTATCTCGATGTTCTCGGTTTGTAACGTAACTTTCCCAACGAGCGAGACTCTCAATTACATTTACACGAGTATCTTATCCGGACATCTGCAAACCTTTTCGGAGGCGATTCAATCCATCGCGAATGGACTCGTGCAATTGATGTTGGAACTTTACAAGGTAATTCCGCGAGACGTTATGATATTATTTTTTCAAATGAGATATCAACAATATAATGCTATTCAGACAGTTAGGAAGGAACTACTGCCGACACCGTCCAAATTCCATTATATTTTCAACATGCGGGATCTCTCGAGAATCATGGCTGGATTGCTTCAGAGTCATCCCGACTTCTTTTCAGGCGTAAAGCAGTTTGTCAGGCTCTGGAGAAACGAGGTCACCAGAGTCATGTGCGATCGTCTCATTAGCGTGCAAGTAATGAGTTTTCTTCTCTCTTTTTTGTTCATTAAAGCTTCATATTTTTAAAGTCTCGCTATTCCAGGATGAGAATTTGGTCATCGAGCAACTAAACGGAAAAATACGGAATTATTGGGAGCAAGAACCCGAAGTGATTCAATACAGTTTAAGAGACCCGATACTCTATGGCGATTTCAGGAATGCCTGCAACGAGGATGAGCCTAGGTTTTACGAGGATCTGCTGGATTACGAGGCAGTTTACAATTTGTTTCTAGAGGTCGAGCTTTTTCTTCAAATGAATATTTTTTTCGGCTATTCTTCTATATTAATTCGACCTACAATGCTATTCAAGCAATTTCGCTGTTTACTTATATTAAAAAATATATGCTTAGAAAATATCTTTATGTTATATTCACAGATTTTCGAAGAATACAACGAGAGGAACAGAACTAAGCTGCACATGGTTCTCTTCAATGATGCGCTTGAGCACCTGACTAGAGTGCATCGTGCACTGCGAATGCATCGCGGTCATGTGCTGGTCATCGGTACGGGTGGCAGCGGCAAGAAATCAGTGATAAAGTTAGCATCCTTCGCCGCCGGTTATCAGCTCTTCCAGATCGTCCTGAGTCGCGGATACAACGAATCGTTTTTCCGCGAGGACATGAAGAATCTGTACAACATAGTCGGCCTGGAGAACAAAAAGGTCGTGTTCATGTTCACGTCCGCCCACATCAAGGACGAGAGCTTCCTCGAGTTGGTGAACAGCATGCTAACGATGGGCTTCGTGCCGGCTCTGTTCAATGACGAAGAGAAAGATACAATCGTCACTGCTTGCAGAGATGCAGCAGTTAAAGCAGGCTTTGATGTCTCAAAGTAAGCCGACATCCGATTTTGTTCTTGAATTCTTTATCCATATCTTGAAATACATGTTTAATATTATATAAAATATTCTTGACTCCAGGAAGAGCGTCTGGTCGTACTTCGGCAAGACGTGCACCGCGAATTTGCGGATAGCGCTGGCGATGAGTCCATCGGGCGACACTTTGCGGACGCGATGTCGCAATTATCCCGGCTTGATCAACAATACCACCATAGACTGGATGTTCCCGTGGCCGCAGCAGGCTTTGGTAGCGGTGGCAAATGTTTTTCTCAGAGACGTAAGCAAAGACAGAACGATGAAATAATTAAGGTTCGAATACGAAATGAGAGATCCTTTTATTCCAGAATCCGATTGTGCCGCAGGAATACAAGGAAGTGATCGTCAGTCACATCGTGTACGTACATACATCCGTATTGCAATATACGGTGGACTTCGCGGCGAAGCTGAGACGTCGAAATTATGTCACGCCGAGGCATTTCCTCGACTTTATTAACACTTATTTGAAACTGTTGGTGGAGAAAAAGAATTTTATAAATTCGCGCTGCGCGCGTCTTTCCGGAGGTAGCTGCAAAATCTTTTTACGAACTATCTTAACTTTTACTATATTCCTTCATTAATGATGTAACAATAGATTCAACAATATTGAAACAAATTTTATCTTTTGCATCTCGTCTTTTATTTTTATTTTAAAGAAATTATAATTATATATCTTTCGATAAAAGTTTTTTATTTTTGTACGATAAATATATTTTTTATAGGACTGCAGAAAATCATGGAAGCATCGGTGACTCTGACGGAACTGAATAAAGTTTTGGCTGTGCAAAGAGTCAAAGTGGATGATCAAACGAGAAGCTGCGAACTGCTGCTCGCGTCTATCGGTGAGAGCACAGACGTCGCGATGGAAAAGAAAAATCTGAGCGAAGAAAAGAGAAAAGAGATCGAAGACAAAAAGAAAATGATTGCCAAGGAGGAAGCTGAAGCCAAGCAGGCATTAGCTGAGGCCCAGCCAGTTCTCGACGCGGCCAAACTTGCATTAGGCGAACTCGAAAAAGCGGATATCACCGAGATAAGGTCTTCCTTCTGGATTAATTACTGCTTTTCTCCATTTATATAGATTTGATCATTGTGTAGACTTTAATATCTGTTCAAATTTCTAAAACGCATTTATCAAATATCCAATATTGAATTTAAAAAATTTGAAGAGAAAGGCTTAGCACAAAATTTTGAGCATTAAACTTCAAACTCGCTAAAGAATCAATAATGGTAATTCAGGTCCTTCGCCACTCCACCCGAACCGGTGCAGATTGTTTCGGAATGCGTCGCGATACTTCGAGGTGTCAAAGACGTGTCGTGGAAAGGAGCGAAAGGCATGATGAGTGATCCTTACTTCTTAAGGCACTTGCAGGAGATGAACTGCGACCAAATCACTCTGCGGCAACAGCAAGTGGTACGGGCGCATTTGAAGAAGACGGACAAGCTGGATCAGATGCAAGTTATCAGCAAAGCGGGATACGGGTTATACAAATTCGTGCTTGCTGTTTTGGATTATTGCGCTGTTTATAGAGAGGTATTCGATAATTTATCTGTTATCTTTTATCTAAAATCTGACTAATCTTTATTTATCTTTCTTCTGCTGAGATTTTTGTTTCTATGCTTTGACATTTAAAGATTCACCCCTTATCACAGTCTACTTTCTTACCATGTAGAAATCTTATGCAAAATTAATTATATCTACGCTAATAATTTACTGTTGATCCACCATTTCAGGTGAAGCCGAAGATTGATAGAGTTCAGGCGCTCGAAGCGGAGTCCGAAAAAGCTAGGCGTGCGTTAGAAAAGGAAGAACGAGAATTACAACGATTGGAAAAAACAATTCAGGAATTGAATGCGAAATACGATATCGCAATGACCGAACGACAGAATCTTCAGGATGAGACAGACTTGTTACAACGACGTCTTTCGGCTGCCGATAAGCTCATCTCTGGATTATCCTCCGAGAATGAACGGTGGCGAAAGGATCTCGAGATTCTTCAAGACGATCTGGAGAAGATCACGGGAAATTGTTTGCTCGGAGCGTCTTTTCTGGCCTACAGTGGTCCCTTCTCTTACGAATTTAGGAATGAAATGTACAGCGATTGGGAGAGGAGCATATTAGAGAAAGAGTTACCCTTATCAAAGCCATTCAAGCTTGAAACGCAACTGAGCGATGACGTTGAAATTAGCAAGTAAATAAGACTCCTATATTTGACTATAAAATGAACGTATATTTATAAATCACACAATTAATATCGCTAAATAATTAAATATTATATAATTAAATATTAAATATAATTTTTTCGTTTCATGTATCGATTAAAGTTAACATTTTAAAAACGCTATTAAACTTTTAAAAATTATGAATAAAAGAAGAAAGCTGTATAAAGACAATTTCAATAATTATTTGCAGATGAAACTATTTTATTTTTTCTAGCAAATATATTCATATAACTTAACGATACGATAAACTCTGCGGCTCTAATATTTAACAATAATTGCAGATGGAACTCGGAAGGTCTCCCACCGGACGAATTATCTGTGCAAAACGGCATACTGACCATGAAAGCATCCAGATTTCCGTTTTGCATTGATCCCCAGCAACAAGCGTTAAATTGGATAAAGAAGAGGGAGCAGAAGAAGACCCTGAAGATCCTCTCTTTCACGGATGCGGATTTCTTAAAACAAGTCGAATTGGCTATCAAATATGGTCTGCCCGTGCTTGTCCAAGATGCCGACGAAGTTGATCCCATTTTGGTTAACGTGTTATCGCGCAATGTCCAGAGTAAGCTGTAAAATTTAAATAAATTTATAGATTAATAGGTTTGCGCAAAAATATAGAAATTGCTCTAATTACATCGATTTCTCTTCTGTAGCTGTTGCAGGACAAACTTTCGTCATTTTTGGCGACAAGGAAATAGATTATGATCCACGATTTCGAATATATTTGACAACGAAGATGACTAATCCGATGCTGGACCCTGCCTTGTATGCCAAAGCGGTCGTTATTAATTACATGGTCACTACAGCAGTGAGTTAACTTTATGATACAGTTACAATACTTACAATTATAATACAATTGTTATTATCTAATAATAAGTCATAGTTATATTATAATTATTATTATATTAGTCTTATGTTTTATCAAAAGGAAACAGTTACTTTTCTTTAATTTAAAACACTATAAAGTTCTAAATTCAAATTTTGCATAATAAATTCTCGCTTCTTTTCAGGGTTTGGAGAACCAGCTTCTGTCGGTGGTAGTAAGAACTGAAAGACCAGACATTGAGGAGCAACGTGAGACGTTAATCTTGGAAACTAGCGAGAACAAAAATTTGCTGCAGCAATTGGAAGACAGTCTCCTGCGCGAGATTGCTGCGGATCAAGGCACTATGGTGGACAACATTGAGCTGATCGAGACCTTGGAGAATATCAAGTCCAGTGCCAATGATGTGATGAAGAAGCTGTTGCTCGCGGAGGTCACTTCGGCCGACATAAACAAACTTCGCGAAAACTATCGTCCGGTGGCGGAACGGGGTGCGATTCTATTCTCCGTACTAGTCGACATGGCCACCGTAAATGCCATGTATCAGTACTCTTTGATCAGCTACGTCGAAGTGTTTATTCACTCGTTGAAGAGATCGTTACCAGATCCGGTGGTCGCCAAACGATTGAAGAATATTATTCCGATGCTGACGAAGAACGTTTACGATTACGGCTGCACTGGCATCTTCGCGCGGCACAAGTTGCTCTTTTCCTTACAAACTTGTGTGAAGATAGAACAGAGTATGGGCAACGTGAACCAGAAGCAGCTGGATTTCTTCGCCAAGGGCAGCACGGTACTGGAAAGATCACCTAGATCGAATCCTACCAGATGGCTGCCGTTATCAGGTTGGGAGGATATTCTCAAACTGGCGAGCGGTTTTCCGGAAAAGTTTGAACAGCTTCCGGAAGAGCTACGCGACTACGAGGATGAGTGGAAGAAGGTAATCATTCAAAACGGTTATTATTCGAATAAATGTAACAATTTAATTTATTTCACGAATATTTTTAAAATTGCACGCACATGCTTTGCTTAAAACTTTGCTTAAAAAAGTTCAAAAAGTCTTTGAATTGAGTCATATTATTCTGTGATGAACAAGGATCATCTTAAAGCGCGGATAATTAATTAAATCGAAAAATTGATAATCCGTTTCAGTGGTACGATTCGGATACGCCAGAACTAGAGGAACTTCCTTGCGACTATAGCGTGCGATTGACATCATTCGAGAGGCTGATGCTGATACGCTGTTTCCGCGTGGATCGTGTCTATCGCGGCATAGTTAATTATATTATCGAGATCATGGGCGAGCAATATATCACACCGCCTCACGTGAGCTTCGACATGATTTTCGACGAAAGCACACCGACCATGCCTGTAGTCTTCATTCTAAGCCCGGGTTCGGATCCCACTGCAGAGCTGATGAAATTAGCCGATCGGTACGGCTGCGGCGGAGGAAAGTTCAGACATCTCTCGCTCGGTCAGAGTCAAGACAAGGTGAGATAAAAGAGTAACATAATCAAACTTGTAAAATTCATGTCTACAACGTAATAATGACAAAATAATTTAATTAACGCATTTTAACGTTGCGTCAATACGTCGCGTTTAACTTCCTACATTTTGAAGAAGTTTCACCTAATTTCCTAAAATTTATTTGCATAATAGATCGCGATGGAATTATTAAAAACGGCGATAACGAGAGGTCAATGGCTGATGCTCCAGAATTGCCATTTGTTGCTCTCCTTCACGAAGAATTTGGAAAAGATCGTGGAGAACTTGGAAAAGCCTCATCCCGACTTTCGCTTGTGGCTTACTACGGAACCCACCCCTAATTTCCCAATCGGAATACTTCAACAATCTCTGAAAGGTACGACAAAAATGTACGGTATTTATACCACGTACCTTTTAATGGAATTTATTTGCAGTGGTGACGGAACCGCCGAGTGGATTGAAGCTAAACTTGCAAAACACGTACTTCAACATGCGACCGCAGCTCTTGGAAAGTTGCCCCCATCCTCTTTACAAGCACTTAATTTACGTTCTAGCGTTTTATCACGCAGTTATCCAGGCAAGCAAATATTTAACATAATCACACATTTAATCCTCAGAGAAACTTTAATAAAATGCTCTTAACGTCGCAGGAGAGAAGAAAGTACGACAAAATTGGATGGAACATAAAGTACGATTTCAACGAGTCGGATTTTAATGTGTGTGTTACTATCTTGGACACTTATCTGACGAAGGCCCTGGCAACGAACGAGTCTAGAGTACCGTGGAATAGTCTCAAGTATTTAATTGGCGAGGTACGTTCAAATTCTGCAATCTAAATTTTTTTCTGTGTGAACGCAATTTAATTAATACATTAAACTTTTTTTTATCATTATTCTGAGTTTCTTTTTCACGTAAGTTTAGAACGCAGCTTATTATGTTTATTCTCGAAAATAACCCAGGTGATGTACGGCGGAAGAGTGATAGACAGTTACGACCGTCGCGTCTCTTACACATACATGGACGAGTATTTCGGCGATTTTCTCTTCGACGAATTCCAACCGTTTCACTTTTACAAGGACGACTTCGTCGATTACGTGATACCGCCGGAAGGGGGTCGCGACGATTATCTGCGATTCATCGACGAACTTCCGTTGGTGAACAGCCCGGAAGTGTTCGGGCTGCATCCAAACGCCGAGATTGGATACTTTACGCAGGCAATTAAGAGGATGTGGAGGCATCTCATAGAACTTCAGCCGCAAACAGGTGCGAATATATCATATATTTTTCTCGCTTTGCCCAGGCACTGTTTTTATAATATCGATTGTGACATTGTATGACAAAGTTATGGCATAACTTAAATTAAATACGCTAACAATGTGCACTTAAAATAGATTTAATTAAATATTAAATGACTTTATATTTTTTAACAGCAAGTTACATATTTTTATTGCTAATATTTTGTCCTTGAAAGAAAAATTTTCTATTAGTTATATTTTCAAATATATCGTATAATTCTTAATTTTATAATTAATAATTATTTGTAGCCCGCTCGGATAAAAAGAGTAAGTCGCATTAGTGAGCTTACCGCATTTTCTGATCAATTATAATGACATTATATATATTGATGTTAAAATCTTAGCCGTGAGCCTCACCGGTGTCAGCAAAGACGAATCTATTGATAATGTAGCGAGGGAGATCTTGACCAAGATACCCGCGCCATACGATATCAGTAAGGTCAAGAGAAATTTTGGCGTGGCCGTGACACCGACCGCGATCGTTCTATTTCAAGAATTGGAGAGGTTCAACAAATTAATAGAAACGATTACAAGGACGTTGAACCAACTGAGAAAGGTAGAATAAATCTGAACATTTAAAACTTTGAATCTGTAACATACAGATTTAATTTAATTACTTTATATTTAATAAAGTAATTAACTTACTTTATATACTTAATAATTGTTTAATTAATTATCTGCCTTATCAGTATAAGATGCATTTTTTATTCTTATAAAGATCCTACTTTATCAATTACTTTACGCAATTATGACGTTTAAAACTCCTGTTATGTTCTACAGAGAGATTTGCATTAAAGAGAAAGAGACAAATCTCAAATTTTTCGTAATATATTTATAAAATTCCTCTTTTCTGTATTCTTTACTACAATACAGTTTTAAATCTTCTTCTATAATTCTGCTAAGTTTATCATTAATTAAAATGCAGCTGATATTTAAAATAAAATAAAATAATTTTAATTATAGGCCATCGCCGGCGAGATTGGGATGGACGCTGTGCTGGAGAACATTTCCGTGGCGCTTTATAACGGTACTTTGCCCAAAGAATGGGCCAGACTGGCACCAGACACACGAAAGAACCTTGCCGGCTGGATGGACCACTTTCAGAAAAGAATAGATCAATACACAAACTGGGTACGATTACGCGAAACGTCACGAATTCATCACCCTAACGCTATTCCGCGATTTTGCATGTGCATCAACTTAATTAACGATGCTTTTTTTCCTCCCATTAGTCCGGCGCGAACGAACCTGTAGTGCTCTGGTTGTCCGGGTTGCATGTTCCGGAAACTTATCTGGCGGCTCTCGTGCAAATGGCTTGCCGCAAGAATAATTGGCCCCTCGATCGTTCCGTCATTTACACGACGGTGTCCAAGTTCTCCAAGCCCGACGATGTGGAAGAAAGACCCGATCAGGTGAATCCCGATGACATTTGCTTCACTTTTCACAACGTTTCATTGGAATCACACTAATATCCTGCCATTTGCGTTTTAAAAGGGCTGTTATGTGTACGGATTGTATTTGGAAGGCGCCAGGTGGGACATCGAGGAGCATCGTTTGAAAAGATCGCATCCGAAAGTTCTGATTGAGGAGCTGCCAATATTGACCATCGTACCTATCGAAGTTCATAGATTGAAGTTACAGGTATCGAATTTGCTTATCCATTTCCACAGTTATTAGTTAAATGTCTCGATGGTTGTAATTCATTTCGAATCAAGAGATTTAAGTGCACAGAAAAGAAGAATATTTTTGATTTAAAAATATCTTTAGTTTTAACGTGGAATCTGGAAATAAGACTTCTTTTTTTCTGTGTGACGATTCATATTTTCAAATAATTTGCAATTTTTTTTTTCTGGAACTTCTGGATTATAAAATTGATAACTAAATTTAAATGTGTTACAGAATACGTTTAAAACTCCTGTATATACTACGTCAAACCGGCTAAACGCTCTCGGTGTCGGGTTAGTCTTCGAGGCGGATCTGGCGACTCCAGAACACATTTCGCATTGGATACTTCAGGGTGTTTGTCTAGTGTTGAATACAGATTGAAACGGTCCTCAAGAGCAACGAGAAAAATCGAGGGCCGCTATATTTTTCAGTGTATTTCACGTGTATATCCACTATTAATCAATATAGCATAGAGACAAACAACCATTGAACAATTCTTAACTGTCGCAAATAATTTAAGATTATGTATAATTATGTATACTTATCATGTATGATTCTAAAAATTTTTATCATAATATGAATAAATGGGAGAAGAAAGAACAGACAACGTCGGTTCGTGTTCAACTTTTTAATATTTAAGTATGTCGATCAAATTTCGAATATCAGCGTTATATAAAATTACACGGTTTCCTGCGGATATGGTTACATCGTTATTTCGTATAAATAATCTATTTAATCTTATTTATCGGCCAGTCCGCGATACTTGAGCTGCGGTAAACACAGATTGTAAAACGAGCTGTCGACGAAGTCATCCAGGTTTTGCCACTTTGCCCATCGATCTTTAATTAAATGTTCCGCATTTTTCGCTTTCCCGACGAAGTGTGGATCTACGATTAACAGGTATACACCTTTGTTTCCAACGTGTAATCCTACTACACATTTGCTGGAGCAATCCCTGTCTCCACCCATCATAATTGGACTGCCAAATTGCTCTAAGTGTCTTTTAATATTATCCACTTGATCGATCAATCCCTTTCCACTCGAGACGTGAATTATTTTGCTAAGAGCGTCGTAAAGTTGGTTTATAACAATGGACACCTACAAAATATTCGAAACATCTCAGATCTTCTTACTCAAAAAACCCAGTGTTAAGAGGATTAACAATAAGCTTACTTCAAAACTTCCTATCCATTCTCTCGACCCAAAAAACGTTCTATCTTTATCCTCCACTGCGACAAGGGTCTCTTGTATTTCACTAATGCTTGGGACAGTTTTTTCTAAGTTCTCATTACTTATGATCCACGAACAGATGGTTTGCAGTGTCCTATATCCGCACCCCCAGCCCTAAATGTAAATCGTATTTATTTCGACGATTTATAAGACGCATGAAAATTTTAATTATAATTATCCTAATTGATTAATCACCCTGTCGTTAAAACCGTCGCAACCATAGTGCCAGTACTCGTAATCTCCTTGCACCAAAAATGTTTCGCCGTTATCTGATGGTAGGGCTAAATTTACGTGAACGTTTTTCAATAAATTGCCAGAATAATTGACGGTCATCTTTTCCATGTCATTAAAAAAGTCTAAACAAGTAAAATATTTAATTAAAAGTAAAAATATAGTTATACTGATACAGTTATTGGCATGAACTTAATAATTGAGAATTTATAGATTATAGAGTTATAAATTTATAATTTCCAAACTATAAAACTTATATTATAAATTTTTAATAGTTCGAAATTATTTAACAGATATAATTTCATCTATATAAATTAGAACTTTATAAATGCATATTTTATTTTTATACTTTATAATTTCAAAATTTATTAATGTTATAATAATACAATTAAAATAAATTGTAAAAATTATAATTATTTATATAATTATAGGGTTATAAAATTCATATTCGAAACAATAGAATTTGTTATAAACCGTTTATTATAAACATCAGTTATTTTACAAGCAGATTTGCATTTCCTGCTGATAAACATCGCTCAAGTACTGTCAACTGTCACCCAAACGCCAACCTAACCTATTCAAACGTCAAAAACTGAGAAAATTTAACAAACGAGATTCTAAACTCGAATGAAGCAACCATTTTCTCGTTCGCTCTCACGAAAACAAAAGCACGCTGAAAACGGCCGAACGGGCCTGCAGCCGTTAATTTATTAATTAATCAGCGATGAGCGGATCGTGGCGTCACCTGTCAACACGTCCGAACGATGCTCCGCTTCATGGTATAAATATAAATACAAGGGTATGCTCTTGCGCACGCGACCAATCAGAATTGTCGAAGTGTGACGTCACAGATAAGCGGTAAATTTAAAACTGCTGTTTCCAAACAGCTTATGTTAGCGGCATTCTCGTCAGATATATTATTTTAATTTCAAGTTTGCAGGGAAAAAATCTGTTGTAAAGTAATAGTTTATGAATTAATAAATACTTTGTAATAAAATATAATATAAATAAACATTATAAACTTAATAAATATAGAAAAGTTTACAAAACAAATATATAAAAATGTTAATATTTTTTTTACTTTGTTTGACAGCTTTCTTCCTCATATCACTTTATAGGGATTAAATGACAACAATAATAATAACATATATAAAGATGCTATGAAAAAGATTTATTATTCGTAAATTTGGTTAACTTCTTTTTTTTATTCTTAAATCTATTTTGTACAGCAATGGTTCGATTAATTTCGCGTACCCTAATGTAGGTTCTTGTCCTAACAAGACATAGCAAGACCTCTCTTGGCAGTTCGATAGGTTTTAATGCAATTTCTATTTTATCCGTAAGTTTCTTGAAGATGAATTTGTCTTTACTAAGCTTTGAACCGTGATACTTGGAGAATTCTGTGTTCATAATATGTGCAGCTTTTAAAAGATCAGACGATGGGTACATGCATTTCCCTCGGGAAATAAATTGTAACCAATCTAGATCATTGACAATTGGTAGTTCGCATGTTTTAATACCTAGTGTGTCGTGTTTACTTTTGAATCTATATGCTACATAGCCAGCTATATATAATAAACCTTGATCCTCAATATTGTCGACAATTTCCATTTCATCTAATGATTTTAGTATTTGTTCTTCTTCTAAAGTAGGAATATATGTTGCTGAATTAAAGCATGGAACGCGATTTTCCTTATTATTATTAATTTCATTTTCTGTTAAGAATTCTTCTTCGATATGAAGATCGGTTGTTTCGTCTTCGTTTGTGTACGGCGCTAACATATTACTTAAAATATACTCTTCACAATTATCATCGTTAAGCGGAGATATTAAACAGGATACATTTCGTTCGCTTTCTGTGACATTTGTATTTTTGCAGAAAATAGTCGTAGAAAATTTTCCTAATATATAGCGTTTTACTCTATACTTAAAATCTAAGGCTGTTGGTTGATCATTCGCACCACCACCATTCGATCTTATAAAAGAAAAGAAATTTTCTAATACATCTTGGTTTAACCGATTTGTTATGACATATTCAATATTAGCCGTGGAATACTTCTCAATTAAATACGGTAATAATTGTTCCAAAGAATTACTGCTCACGATGAACCCTTTCTGAAATAACATCAAACTTTTGTGATTTCCTACTCTTAGTTCGTACATGAAAGACGTCATTTCGTGAAGTATTGCATTTTGTTCCTCTAAGTTCTTGCCATATGCATTTTTTCCTGAATGGTTGCCGTACATCGATTTTGAGTTGAATATATCAAACCAGTCATTCAACAATTTGATCATACGTGCTGTTTCCACCCACTCTACATTTTCGAGAAAACCTTTTTGTCCACACCATCGTAATGAAGCAGCGGTAGTGGCAGACAGTAGCTGCACAGCTGGGAGTACTTTTTGTCGCTCAGTACCTTGCAGGTCTAAATGGTACTGAGATATTTTGTACGCCACTTTCAAATCCTTAATATTAATAGCTAACAACCGTTCTAAACTTTTTTTACTTAAAATTACTCCGTTAACGTTGAAGTCCTTATCGAGGAAATGATTACGCGCCAGCTTAACGAGATGGGGCATATCTGCAAATACGAAAACTTTGAGTTCAATACAAACAGGATGCTGAAAGTAACATTTTTTAGGTGCAATTCCTATTCCCATTTCTGACCACAATCCCATATTACCCGAACCCATATCACTCGTCACAGCAATAACCGTATAGCCTATATTATACATTTCCGAAATAACGTGCAAAAGCGTGCTCTTAGACATAGGTTCATCAAAGTTGTAATACACTGGCTGCTTCCAATTGGAAAACAAGCTTCGTACCATGATACATTGACACGTCTTGTGAGGTCCAACGACTTGCTCACATTTGCGATCTATAGCAATTTTATTAGATAAATAGACCTCATCGAATGTTACCACTACCAGTTTTTCAGAGTCTTTTAAGCATTTCCCTTTCTGTTTCATGCACTCGAGCACACACGATATAACACCTGTTTCTGCTTTGATAGAACTTGCCCACCTTCTGAGCGTTGATGGACCAGGGAGCGGTATCTGCAAAACATTCCTTAAATAGCGATATGCCTTCGGACTGATAGATCGTAACGATATAGCACTTGCTATATCTTCTGGAGACCATGATATACGTTTCTTAGACGGGTTTAGTAACATCCGTATTTGCCCCGGAGTAAATATTTTTCCGAGTATCTGGTATATTTTTGTTTCCGCATTTTCGTCGCCTTTCTTCTCTTTCTCTTTGTACATAAGCAACTTCTTTTGTGTTGCTGCTAATTGCTCTTCAACACTATTACTGAAAGTAAACAATAAAAACCAACATTATTCTTTCATATAATGACCTGAAAAATTTCTAAATGTTAGTATGTAACTCACAGTTTCTTCAAGAGAGCAGTTACATCCTTTGATGTAGATGGTAACGCTGTTATAGTATTGATCGACTGGATTTCTTTTGACACAGGTATATCATCGCCAAATGTGGCAAATAGCACTGTATCGTTGCATGTTGATTCCGAAGTTGATGTGTCATTGCATGTTGATTCCGAAGTTGATGTGTCATTGCATGTTAATTTCGAAGTTGATGTGTCATTGCATATTAATTCTGACATATCCGACGTATCAATTAATGGCAATGATCTTTTATTATAACGAACAGCTTCCATTTGCGGCGCGTCACACATTAAACGCAACGTAGGAATTGCATCTGGTCTCAATTTTGTCAGTCTTTTTTGAGCATAGAAAAGGGACTTTTCTTTCGACGGCTGTACAAAGCATGATGCATCGAAGTGTTGGGAACATATCATACCTAAACACAAAATTATATGCAGTTCACTTCATTATATTTGTACATTTACAAGAAATATAAAATCTTACTTTTTTTAATGTTAACGTTGAGGTTAACGTTTTGTTTTCCACATGCTGCAAGCCACTTAGCTGCGATCGTAAAATCTTTCGGAAACGAAAAATATTTTATGCTGTTTCCGTCAAGCAATTTTGTTTTTCGATAATAATTGCCACAACCTTTCACGGAACAGGACATTGCATACTTAATGTCCACAATCACGTTTCTCCGGATCTAAACGACAAGCACCAGGGCCATATTTAATTGTGGTCCAATGGGTCCAATCAGATTCTAGCCGAGTGTGACGTCACACTTTGACTGCGCAGTGGGTGTCCACGGGATGAGCATACCCTTGTATTTATACCATGAGCGCAACGCCGATTGCATTGAAAGCGTGAGCGTGGAACGATAGAGGAAGGGAGACAGCAAGCTGAGCAAACATACGAAAGGAAGAGAGAGAGAGAGAGTCAAAGCACAAAAGGTAGAGACGAGCGGGAGAGGGAGAAAGAGCGAGAGAGAAAGAGCGGAGCAGACGGGAAAGGCGGAAAAGGAGAATCGCAAGGTACGCGAACGCGAGCGCGAGTCCGTCGTCCGTCACGCACCGAGTGTTTGCCTCGGCTGGCTGGAACGAACGCGCCGTTTCCCAGGGAGAAAATGAGAGCGACGTCCTCGTGCTCGGTAAGTCGATTAACGGCGGCCGTCTCATCTAATTAGCCAAGTCGGTTACAGCTCGGGTTAACGCGTCACGTCCCCGTTGTTGTCCGTCGTCGCGCCGAGCGCGAATCGAGCGATCAGTTTGACAGCTACACAATAGCCAGCTATTTATCGATTTCTTTCCCCCTGGTATCGACCGCGAGACTCGTGCCCTCGCCCAGGAGAGGCCCCGCGAACCCCTCGATCGCGATCCCGTCGCTTCCCGCGCCCGTCGCGCGATCGAAATCACCGAGGATGCCAGCGAATTCGAGAACGTTTCTTTTAGGTTATGTTGGTCGCGCAACCCTGGCTTTGTTTTAGTGCTCCCCCGCGATATTTTCTCTCCCTTTCTCGCGTCAGCTGCGGGTCGCTCGAGGTAACGCGACGTTTAGAAACCGCGTGTTTGTCCTAGTTACGCTAGTCGTCGGCCGTTTCTGTCCGAACTTATGGTTTTATCGGACGAGCTGTACCGTAATCGTCATTGTTTTGACGTTTCCTTGTTCTCCCCCCTCGTCAGTGAAACTATAGGAGGAGGATCCGAGCGCAACGCTTGAGAAGGTAGGAAATGTACGGCGCTGAGAGGGAGGAGGTGTCTGAAAGTTGGCTGCACACGTATGACCTGAGCAGTACTATGATCCCCAATGCGAGCACGGCGATGGACGACGAGGAGCATTTCTGCAAGCTCATCCTGTACAAGGAGATCAAGGACTCCAGGTAAGATCGCACGCGATCGCCGCGCGACCAGAACGATCCCGATCTACCAGATGATGATCCGTCATATTCTTTGTTTCACAGAGTGCGCATATGGGACGTCATCATCCTGGTGCCGAATCTCCTGTTTCTCCTGTTCATCGCGATGCGGTTCAACAGAGCGAGGCTTAAGTTACGCGCAACGAGTAGTCCGATATTTTTAGCGTTTTACGGTCTGGTCATTTGTAACGTAGTTATATCAGTGGTGCGATGCGTCGTGTCGATGACGGTGAACGCGGCGGCGACGGTCGGCGGCAAGGCCGACAAGGTCCTATGGGTCACAGTGAGATTTTTTCTACTCTCCACCGAGATGAGCGTAGTTATATTTGGTCTAGCGTTTGGTGAGTGACGTTCACGAGAGAAAGAAGGAAGGTGATATGTATTTTTTTTTGCTAACACATCACGAATCTCGCTGTCTGTGTTTCAGGTCATTTGGACAGCCGCTCCAGTATTCGTAGAGTATTACTCGCTACATCCCTCATAGCGCTGGCGTTCACGATCACCCAAGGAACACTGGAGCTGGTCCTGCCGGACGACACATTTCATATTCCCAGCCGCGACTTTTACGTATTCGGTCACGGCGGTATGATGTTTTGGTTTTGCAGCAGTCTCGTTTTCACAACGGTACGCTTATGCACGGTATTGTTTCCTTACCAGAGAAGATCGATACATGATCACTGAGAGTACATCGCTGTGTTGTTTTTAGATATATCTCTTCATATTAATACTGCCATGGACACGGTTGCGGGACCGCCTAGCACTTCCTAGTAAGTAGTCGTTATCACATAGATTACGATGCTTCATCGCTGATTGCGATTTTTACGTGATACGCTTTCTGTTGCAGCACGGAAAAGCTTTTATGTTTACGCCGGTATGCTAGCGACGTTGGACCTAGTACAGTCGATTGGCGCAGGCTTTTTAAATTACACGCAAAATCCGGTAGGATTATGCATCGTAGACTTCACTGCAGCGGTTTATTTAACCCTTTTTACCCCTTTGGTTTACCATACATTCCTGTCGGAATTCTTCGGGTAAGTTACTGCTGCTTAGCAATGTGCAACTCGAACAATCGTCCTGTCACGCGCGAATACATTTTGGAAATTGTTCTGTCTTAGGGTCTCGCAACCTTCGATAATGTTCTCTTACAAAGCGCAAGTGGACGACGCGATGGACGAAGACACTGTGTCGTTACCGCACCAACAGAGTTTTTCATCCTTGAAAACCGACAGCGATTACATCTATCAGGTCCATACTCCGTCTATTCACATACCGCTATATGATTCCCAGGCACTGAAATCCTCCAGACGGGGAGCTTCACTTTATTCCTTAACATCCGCTAAAGATCCCAAAAATAATGACTCAAGCACTTTCGGTTCACCAGTTAAGCCATATTGCTCGACATCCGGTATTGGAAGCTTTGGTAGAGATCCCAACGCACAAAAAGGCATCTCGGAGGTGGCTGATTACCCCTTAATTAAGTCCGCTGCTATCCAAAAGAGTGTACCAGACCTAAGGCTCTCCAGTCCGACGCGAAAACCCATTCCTGTTACGTACGGCAGTCCCGGTAGCATCTCAAATTTATTTCTCTCGACCGATACCGCTAGTAACTTCTTTTACAAGCCAAACACAATTGACAGCAAAATTAATCTATATTCTCAAACGAGGAAAAGTAGTTCAGAGAGTATATCGCATAAAACAACCGTAGATCACGCGGCCGTGATTGAGAATATTTCACACCGACATGATGGTTCCTCGGAGATATCTCAAGCTCCAGCGTTAGAGAATACCTTACAGTCCATCCTGGAAAGCGGGACGCGCGAAATCGAAACGGAAGATCCCCAAGAATCTCTAAAGACAACTGACACTGACAATTTAGTCGAAGACGGTGCCGCTAGCGTGGATCTGAGCCATTTAATGACGCGTGTCGGCACCGAGATTTTTAAAACTTTCTCGGACGATATGTCGCCTGATTTATCTGACCCTTCAAACGTCACGCAGCAATTACTTCCTAGAGCAACTTCCTTTACCAGCGCGAGCAGGAAGAGCAAGAATGATTCGCAAGAAGGAGAGTCAGGTGGCTTAAGCGATTATTTATTATCCATAACATCCCCGAAATTTGTGAAACATAAAAAGAGTGACGCAAATCCCGATTCCTTCCCAGATTCAGATTTGTATACGCAAACTGAATCTTTGTAAATAGCTTATTTATATGTATATCGCAGACGGCTCACTGTATCTGTACATATCGTAGATAATCTTTTAGGTTTTACGTTGATTTTGTTACTTATTGATCCCTATATTATGCATTATGACGCGTATGGTGAGGTACCATTCGAGAGCTTCATCTAACTGTACATAGCATGTTTAGAAATGGTCGTGCAATTAAACATATTGTAGTCAATGCACTTGGTTTCATTTATTTACAACTATAACTTCGGGCAATCTCTCCCTCGGCAACGATATCACTCTGCTGCCTTTTTTACGAATGGAATCTCTCGTAAATGTTTTCAAGTGATATTTTGTTATTGTTACGCGTGCAATGTACACTGTTTGCACCAATATGCTTCGATGTTGCAATAGTACGCGCGTAATTCGATGTTTAGTTATTTCGAAGTGCTTCTGGCTGGATTATCGCAGAATTTATCAGCATCCATGTATTTTTTGCGATTCTCTGTATAAACGCTTTCGCATATTACGCAGGAATATAATGATCGTTACGTCAGCTTCACAATAACGTCTTTAAAGCTTCTGTTCTCTCCTGGCACTCATATGAAATAATGATGTCGGAGACGATAAATGCGCGAATTTTACTTCATATAGAAAAAAGATCACATGACTTCTCGCTTCCGACATCGTAATTCAATATGGTTGCACTGAAGGAGGAAAGAGGAAGGAGGAGTCTCTTAATTAATTAATCGATTGACTGATTAGGGATCTGCCTTGATAAATGCAAAGCGGAAAATGTTCATTTTTTTCTCTTTACAGAATCACAGTGTTTATGACTCGACCCAGTTCGACACGAACGCTACGCCAATCAACCCGCTCTACGCGGCGTCTCTTCAAAGCCCAGATAGTATTACCGGTTACAGTATAGACAGTCAAGAAACGCCGAATCCGCCGAATGGTTACCAACAATGAGCCGTATCGCTCATATCGATTCGGGGGTGCGCTATAAAAATAACAGAACGAGCCTGAGTACGAGTTACTCGACGATCAAATTGCAATTTTGCTAAGAGCTTCGTGAGATCCTCTCTAAATGAGAAATTTGTTACTTTTTTCCGAAAAAAAAGCGTGTTATGCGAAAGAAGTTTGGGATTTGGAGTGAGGTACGATTGTTGTAAGTCAACGGAAGGATTCTAGTCGCCCTCAAGTATTTTTAGGGCCGCGTAATTTACGGATAAAAATACAGATGCTTTTTGGTCTCCATGTGATAGTTGGCGCTGATGCCCAAATTGTGATCACGAAACGCTGGAAGAAATCTCGCAAAACTCGGAATCTCCAGTTTAGCTTTAGTTTGCTTCATTTAGGGCGAATTCTCGGAAAGATGATTAGAGGTAGCATATTTTAATTCACATTAGTTTTGTACTTAGATAGACTTTGGAATCTCAAATGAATTTTTACTGTGCACGTGAAAAAAGAATATTCTTTTCGGCAATGTTACGCATTTTTATCTCGAAGTAAGTACAAGACGTAGGTCATTCTAGGATTCGCATACTTCCTCCCGATCGCAGATTCATTTACCGTGACTCTCTTCATCCCCATTTCACATGTATTTTTTATCCAGACATAAAATCAGTAAAAAATAGTAATTAAAGACAAATTCACTTCTGAATGCCTTAGACTAACGTAGTTAATACATGCGACTTTTAGAATGCCCTATACGCACGGTGCGATCATCATCACGACGTATCATCCCCGTCGATAAATGCTATTGTTTTGTATCGAGAACTGCAAGTTGGTGCGCCGGCCGTGGATCCTAGTAAGGCGGACAAAACACTTAGATTTATAACTTCTGAAACTTGCTTATCGTTTCTCCGTCCAAAGTGGACGTCGTCGTATCGCTCGAAAGTCCTCGTTGCGCGGCGAAGCGGCGCGCGGACGACAAGCCGGACACTCGCTATTTTCTTACTTTTGCATCGAAAAATCATTAGATCGATTAAGGGACAATAGGAGTCATTAAAGTTAAACGTCGCGCGGAGATAATTTTTAGACTTAAGGAAAGAAAAAACTCTTCAAATGCTCCAATAATTACGAAGACTCCATCCATGATGTATATACATGATATGTAATTCTAGTGTAAAGGATCGTACTATTTATATATCTTAATATATACATATATTATATATATAATATATATAATATATATTTATCAATATAATACGTATCTCCGTATCGTAATTAAATTCGTACAACTGGCAGGTTTTAGGATACTTGCTCCTGCGCTGCCCGCATTTTTCACCTGGACGTTCGTCTCGCGCAGGGAAAGAGGAGGGAAAATAAAAGATAAAAAGGAATATGAAATTAGCGTCCGCTATCGTCATTCTCGAAGACGCGTTCATGAGGTTGTAACGTAGATTCCTCCGTTTTCCTACGTTAAAATTAGAGGAGAGAGGGAATCCAGGAAGGAGCAAAATTAATAGTGATATACAACGTAACTTATTTTCTAGCGTAAATTCGTTCGAATTTGTATATACGAAACGGTGTGCGTGGAACGATGTTACACAATGAGTCTCTCTGTCAATTGCAATTGCTTTTTACCATCTCCGACTATCCCGTCACCCTGCACTCTCCACGAATGTTACCTGCGTCGTCTGACCGTGTGATTCTTTTGTAAGCATCGAGTGCAGTGTATAAGGCAATATATTGTGACCGCGTCGTATAGCTATACCTAATTTTAAAAAAAGTAAAATAAACATGAATGACAATTCAATTTAATTTCCTGAAAATCTTATCCGGCCCCTCGATTTATCATGATGGCTAATATAAATTAGATAATGATTAAATATAATTAGCTAGTACTAAAGCAAATTAATTATATAATTAACTAATACAAATTATCCTCAACAGAGAAATATAAATCTCCATTGTACGAGCTTTTGTTAGATGATAAAACGAGTGTAAAAATAAAATTCGCGTAATAGTGTTTTACAAATAGCTTCATGATGTATGCAAATCTGAAAAGGAATGTTGTTGGAATCACGTGTCTTCTTCTTTTTAATATAAACGCAGCTCTCGCAAGGTACACCAGCATCGAGCATCGTTCGAAGATTCTAGATGCGACGATGTGAATATTATTCATGCAAAAGTCTTCAACGTGTACCCGAGGGATCGTTGACTCGTGTCGCTTTGCGCGCTGATCGCCGCATTTGACGTCACGAAAAACTTTCTCTTTGCATTAAACTCGGTCAATGGCGTACGTTATTCAACGAGATTCGACGCGAGATTATGCTCAAGCCTGAAATCGGCAGGTCCAGCGTGACTCAGAGACAAACGTTCCGCAATACAAACAGTCCGATATGTTTATCCGCGATGTACAGAATCGCAATACAAAAACCGCGTATTGAATAGCAAAGAGTCTTCCATTAATTGGTCAGACCTAGAGCTTGGATTATGCTGTAGAGGTTTATCTCGCGTCCTTCTTTTCACAGTTTAGCTGGCAGGAAAGGGTGGAAGTTCCAAATCTTGTGCACTACCGCGTCGTTGCACGTGAAATCTCGGAGCACATCGGGATCTGCAAGGAAAAGACAAAAGAGAAAGATAAATCAGCTTTTCATCAACTGTTTTCGTGCATTTTGCCGTTCGTGTAGTCTCAGCGGTGGAACGTTCGTAAAAGTTAAAGGAAATAATTTCGCAGTCTTAATTGATCCTAAGTATAACATGAATAGTTTAATATTATTTGTGACAGATTGGGTTTTGCAGAAAAGATAAAAAAATCCGCTTGAACGCACAACTTTCGTAGCGTTCGCCTGTTTCTGCAGCACGGAAGGCTTACAGTCCATTTCGTCCAAATTGTATAGTCGTTAGATCGTCAGGGTCAATTTAGATTTGTTTACTGACTATCAGTGCGCAAGTATTCCCGCAGGGGCCCGCTCAGCGTGGCGGCCGGCACCGCCAAGCTCATCCGCGGGTAGAGCACGGTGCCGTCCGAGGAGAGCACGTTGCACACAACCATTCCCAGCATGTCACCGGTCGCTCGACTGACGATCGGTCCGCCGCTGGTACCGCTCTGGGCACAACAGGTCGTCAGGAGTGCGCAGTTCATCGACTTGGAGACCACGCCACCGCTGACGGTCGGCCGAATGGACGAGGAGAACGGAAATCCCACGGAGACCACCGGTTCACCTACAAGCGAGATTTTGCACCTGTTAGATCAGATTAATCAAGTATTTGGAATGCTACAGTTTAATGCGATTTAACTTTAGGTATTACTAAGACGGGGGTGACAAACTCTAGTTATTATAAGAATGTGTTATTTTCACAATTGCTCTGTTTAATGAAAAAAAGTTATAAATAATTTTGATAATTTTATTGGTATAATTTGGGTTCAAATTTAATTTGAAATGGTCTAAAAATTGTATTTTATTATGATTTAAGATCTTTTAGATTCGCTCAGGTCTAATAAATCCCATCTCAGTAATCGTGCTAGATGTTTTCGCCTTACAATTAGTAACGCAGAGTTAACGCATAAATTATGATACACATGACGCCTGTATGATTCGTTTTAATTGACTTAATTATTTTTATACGCGCTTGTTTATCAATTAAAGTTTCGACGTTGTAATACTTTAAACGAAAAGTGTTTCGCTTAAATTAATAATTGAGAAATAATGAAACCGAAGAGATTGCCAATGAAATCATCAGCTTCTTTAAATGATTGCTTTAATTTATGACGAGACAATAATTTGGATATTAAATCCGTCTTTGCTCGCAAAGCGGGTGTTTTTGAAAATTCTGCGTCACTGCTCGCGTAACGTGCTCAATAAAGCTCTTATGGAACGTGTGATAATAGACTTTTATTGCGATCAAGTAAATGGAATGACTTATGGTTGGTTTCCAAGTTAGAAGAAGGAGGCCAAATATCAATTTCATCCCCAACGATCATCAATTGACCCAATTTTTCACAATTATACGCTATTTCTGTCCCGATGAAAGAAGGTCAATGTCCCTGGCGTTAAGGCGCCAGGAAACCGCTTAACACGCTGCTGGATATACCACTAATTTCCTTCTATTCCGAGAAAAGCCACGAGAATAAGCTACAATATACCTGTCGGTTCAAATGGTAACAATTTGAAGCGGTTGGGATTATTAACGTGTCGCTTCCAACTGCCTTTCGATGAAATAAAAAAAAATCGCCAACGCCAAGTACTTACCCTTTAAAATTGGAGCATGGGACAACCGTATAGATCTCACCGAGGGATCCATGTGTTGCGGGTTCACCCTCAATACAGCGACGTCATAGGGTTGATTCTCCGGTGTTCTGTACACCAGTCTTGCCTGGACACGTAAATTGGGCTTGTCCGGCCTCATTACGATCGATATCTCCCTTTCTGGCGCCTGTCATAATTCATCTTGACTTACAATTTGCCATAATATATTGTCACGTATAAAAAGTTTACCGTTTCCGATAATATTCCGGCAACACATTGATAATCCGCTGATAATCCGATAATATATTGTCACACGCCGAGTTTATCGCACAGAATAAATTCAATATTTTTATGTTACGTGCTAAAATGTACTTCGTATTTTCTATCTTTTTACTTTCGTGCAAATACTGTTTTTATATCTCTCTCTCTGCCTTATATTTCTTCAATAATATTTCTTAAAAAGAGTTTTACCTCCGCGACGACGTGTGAGCACGTGAGGAATGTACCAGTATTCTTATGCACGAGGATGCCTGTACCCCAATTAATTCCACATCTAACAAGCACGACGCCTTTATCTAACACCACTATAAAAAAGAATAATAAAAATATTTTGCATGTGTGGACGTAACAGATAATAACAGAAAATAACGTTCATTAACGAACCATCTGTATCTTCATAATACTCGCGATCTATGATCGGAGAACAAGGAGAATTCCTCTTCCGTAAAATGTTGAGCACACACGGCGCAAGATTGGCGGCGAAAGTGTAGTCCACCCATTCTCCGCGACACCAGCTCAACGGTGCGATCACCATCCCGCTGATAACTCTGCGTTTGCTAAAAAAAATAACACTCATATTCAACGATTCAAAATATGATGAAATGACGAGCCACGGAGTACATTATATCGATAAGTAATTTTTATTAAACTCATCTTAAGAGAGAACTTAGGTTTTAAAATTATCGAAAAATTCTGTACATTTTTTGTGACTACATTAATAAATAATTAATAATTTAAATTTGAATTAAAATAAGGTGGAAACAATTTCTTTAACCCGGGAACAGGTGTCTGATTTTTTTTTCATAATTGGTCGCCTGTGATTTTTACATCCCAATTAAAAGTTATTAATTATTGCACATTTTTAATTGTTCTTTAAATTATTAGTATTTGAGAACAGTATGTATATATAGATTTACTTAACATTTTCTGAGAAAAGTAAAAATAAATTTAAAAAAAATTAAAAACCAAAGAAACACATTAAAATTAACGTAACGTGAGCTTCATCTTTTCAATATTAGGATGTAAATAGGATGCACCCCCATGCAGGCACCTGTTCTCAGATTAAGGTTCTCTATTACTCTGTCAAATAATAGAAAATCGTTCAAAAGACTTTCGCGCCGAGCGAAGAATATTTCCACATAAACGCAATGAATTCTAAGAGCCATTATAATTACCTACCCATTTGACGGGATGACATATACGGGACCACCCTCGCCGCCGGGGAATGCGTACGCGTCCGTCATGATAACGCAGCCTCCGTCGCCGACGACATTACTGATAACACCGCGCGCGATCGAACCAATGAATACGGGATTGCCGAAGGGCGTCGACTCGATTTCCACGGACGATCCGCGGATAAGATTTCGCGGAGCTTGGTCCAGCAGACAAGACAAGGCTTGTTCGACCGACGTTTCCACGATTGGCTCGGGATCGTAGATGCGGATGAGCAAGAAAACCGACCGCAGCGATCGATCAAACTCGGATGATTTAGGAAAGTTCCACGTTTTGAAGAACTCGTCGAAGGTTTTCTTCAGCAGCGAACACCTCCAGGCAGCTACAATCTCGCCGTGATGTTCCTTAATTGAGCTCGATCGGAGATCGTCGGTCCCTAGATCGCGATAGATCCGAAATTTCAATTCGCTCGTGAGTTCTTTCGGCACTGTCGTGAGTTCTCCCGGTACCATATTCATGACGAAGCTCGATATCGCGGGGGACTTGTCGATGATCGGGCCCAATGCGGCGCCGTGAGTCAATATCCAATCTGTTGAGATCGAAATGCCAGAGCATCCCTGCGGCGACGTCGATGGATCTTTGTCGATCGATGAGTGGAGTACAAGTGCGCTGCTTGGAGGGCCCATCCTTCCCAATAATGCTGTACATAGAAAGAAGTCAGTTTTTTAATTTATAGAAAAAAAAAACAGACACATCTAAAGAATTAAGATAGAATACATTAATATACTTTTAACATACCTACTCTCTACACTGTTAAATTATACTTATTTAATTAAAAATTTCATTTTTAATCATTCTTATAGGTCGCCACTACTCTTATTCAATATGTCGTTAATTTAACTAAAACAATGGAGTTAAAATAATACTATTTTAAACTAATAAAATTTCACGGTAGTGACGCATATGGTAGTCAAAAGTAACAAAATGTTATTTAATTCACTCGATTTAAATTTTATCCTTTAATTTAATATTTAACAGTGCAAGAGTATATATAAGATGATATTTTCTAATCTTTTTTTAATGGTACAAAATTAATGCAACATTCCCAAATATACATATTATAAGATGAGCACGTATAAAATGTACACACATATATGTACGTATCTACATTTAAATATAAAATTTACAATTTTGTCTCTCTTTGCCTCGCAAATAAAATTTTGGTACAGATCTCATCGATTTTTAGAACTCATTATCCCGTTAAATAAACTTCGGATCTTTTTCTGTGTACACCCGATCAGGACACGGCTGTCGCACCTGTTACAGCCTAAGTACTTAACAGCGCGTTTTGCAATACAAAGATATCTCGAGCGATCAAACATCGGGGATACTCTCGCAGGGAGCACAGCTGCCACATTCGTCGCGCAATTCAACGGTGAAAGGGTTAATTGTCGCGAGCACGGCACCGTGAAATCGCGGTGCTATAGCTCGATAAAAAGGGCCGACGATGGAGGGAGGAAAAAGGATAGAAAAAAAGGAAAATAACACGGCTGTACCGTCGCGTAATCGTGAGTCACCATCGTGCGCGGTGAACCAAAAAGAACGAGATCAGGAGTGGAGGAGAGGAGCGGCGCGAGTCAGGAATGACTTGTACATCTGCGTCGTTCGCGAGCTAGGAAATCCCTTTGCAAATACCGTATGATTACGGCCGCATACCTAAACGATAACGCAAACGGCTGCGGGGAAAAAGCCGGCTCTCTAGATTCTTAGTCTTGAGAATTAGTCCCGAGGTGGAATTTTTAAAATGTGTACCGCTTATCGAAGAAAATCGCCT
>NW_020211271.1:0-58164 GCF_003070985.1 Temnothorax curvispinosus | reverse complement strand
TATGTCTCACAATGTCAAGAATCGCGCGGCGCGTGATCCGTCGCATTTTTGCACGGTCGCGCCGCAAGCAAAGTGGGGCACGGTGCAGGAAAGTCTTCTTCTTCCAGGATAATAAAAAAAGCGCTGAAAATAATCGTGACTCAGCAGCTGGCGACGAGGCATGTGCACGATAAAAAAAAGAGAGACCACAGCGCGAAAAAAACCATGTTCGCCACGAGGCGAAGGCGTGAGAGCGTATGTAAGATACGTCACACTTTTGTAGTAAGCGTGTGACGTATTAGAAGGTCCGGTTTTCTCGGAACCGGAGGAAACTGGTTTGACGGCACGTGTCACGAAAACGAGAAAAAGATCTACGAGCGATGAGGGGGGGGGGGGCGAGAGGGAGAAGGGCGCCCAAAAATAAACGCGAGCAGACAGGACCGCAGATGTCTGAGAAGCCTATGATGAGATGATGACATATAATGCATGCGCGGGATAGAATCGGCGCTAAAGAGAGGCACGACAATTATAGACGTCTAGATGAAGATGAAAGGATTCTGCGAAAAAAGAAATCACGCGCGTGAACTGCGTCAACACGCCATTCTCAGGCTAACCCGCGTTTCTTCTTCTTTTTTTTTTCTAGCTTCGGTCCAAGTAGTAATAGCGGTCCTAAGGGGCTACTCAGGTAACGCCACGAGCGAAAATTTCAAGGTAAAACGTGGCCGAAATCGCAAAACAAACTTGAAATAATCTTTATTACACCTATAAAATTCTAACACCGTATCGTAAATGTAATTGTTCAGTTCTTTCAATTGTTTTCTTTTTTCCTATGAGAGCTGTGTTTTGAACTTTCGTGCGGCAAATCGAATTAAAAATCGCGCAGTATTTAAACGTTAACTGAATCCCCCCCGACCGCTATGGAATTCCCGGTCTCCTATTCGAATCCGCTTCTCTCCCGATCGATTTTTGTGTTCTCTTCTTCTTGCTTCCTCCCTCTCCCGACAATGATGGCCGTGCGACCGCTTGCCAGCTTGCCGGCCGATCTTCAATGAAGATTGCCGACTATCCCGTGTTTCTTCCTCTTCTTCTGCCGCTCGTGTATTATTCCGATATCTGTAGTATCAAATTAGCAGCTCCAATTAGGAAAGCGAAAACAAGATTTGATTTATGAAACGGCCGCGACGACGTTCCTCGATAATTCTCACCAAGTTAGCCGTTAAGTGTTATCCGCAACCTGAACGAGTCGAACAAAAATGACGATAGCGAACTGGATAGCCTAATGGACGCGTCAGTCGATCGCTTCGTTTTGCCTCCTCTTCGTTTCTCTTCGAAGGTCTCGAAAAAGACCACGCGCCAGTCTCACCACTTACGGATACGCGATTCATTTATAATACGGAGAAACGTTAGATAAACGCCCAATTAACGTTCGCGTACTAATTTCCCTACGATTCTCCGTCCGCATAAAATATCGCTGCAATTAAGTCTATGCAAACATTGGCTGCGTTCAGCAGAATGCAACAGTTTGCAACTGTTTTATGATTCTCTGCTGAACGATTCTAAGCCCACTCAAAATCTCAACACGTTCACTCTGGTTCGTTCAGCGGTTGCCATAGTTTTCAGCGAACTAAAAGCGAACATCCTATGTATGTATGTATGTATGTATTATGTGCTCATGTATGTATGTGTTCATCATCTGCACCCACCGCGATTTTCCCTCCCGTTGCCATTATGCCGAGTGATCCTTTTGTATATTTAAGCGCGCAAGGAGCAAAAAGCGACCGCGCGCGGGCACGTCCTCGCCGCGCCTGTCCGATAACTGACCGGTTCTACTGCGAGCACACGGCGAGATGCCGGCCGCGGTCGCCGCTATCTAATTTTCTGCTCGTGATTTAGATCGAATAACGATGGTTTTCCGTACCATTTAAGTCGCGCGCTGGCCTCGCCCCGCTCGCGGCGCACGTTCAATTACTGAAACATCGCGGAGATAATCGGATTTCGCGAACGCCGCCCGTGGAAAATTGTACGATCCGGCGTGCGAGCTCAGGCCTCGCTCGCATCGTCCGCTCCTCCAGCCGCTCGCAATTTATGCGATAATTAATAAGTACTCGGCCGCGCGGATCGGCCGCCGGATGGCCGCCGGCGGCGGTAGTCATTCGAGTTCGATTTTTCTTCCGCGGGAGTCTTAGAAACCCTCGTGTTCTTTTAAAGCGCTCTTACACTTCTGCTTGCGCTTCTCTCGTGTGATAATTAAAGAGATACCACGCGATCGAAATCTTATCAGCATATCCGATCGAACGAATCTCTTGATTACCTGTGATTAGACAATACGATATTCAGAACTATTTATCTATCTATTTATCGTCTGTTTACTTTATAGACAATTTATTTTAATAAATATACAGAAGTTAATGCGATTTTCTGGGAAGCTCTTTTGAAATTCACACATAAATCGGCATTTAATACAGCACCGTCGGCAAAAAAAGATGTATCTCATCTCTGCCATAAAGGAACATGTCTATATAAGCATATACGACGTGCCAAGGTCGTCGCTGGTTCGACCCAAGGCCATCCCTGGTTCGATCGTGTCTAGAAAGCACGTAGGTCGCGCTAACTCGACGATCATTGGCATCAAGCCGCCGGTTTTCTTCTCATTGCCGGCGGGGGGATCGGCTTCCTTTCGTGGTGAACGAAAAATCGAACCACTCGTTCGGGATGGGAAATCGCCGGCGTTGGCAAAAGGAAGAAACTACAGCGGGAGAAGCCGCTGGGGCGTGTCCGGGGCTGGTATAAGCTGGACTAGTTTTTGCTCGAGTCTTGCACCGGTAGACCGCTTGGCACCTCGGAACGTACGGTGCATCGTGCAGCTCGTTATCGCGCTGGCCGGAACACGAACCACGCCGGGCGGCGAGCTCTCGGCGCGACTCGCTCGTTTCTCAGCGCGAGGACGACTACATTCTCGACTCGAAGTAGGAAAATTCGGAAGGATCGACAAGCATCCGCTTCGCAACATTAAATTCTAATTGCCAGAATTGTTAGAAATTTATAATTATCCGACCTTTTCGTTTTATGTCCGATGCCTCTTAATTCTTTCCAATTTAATTCATTTTGATTAATTTTATTGATTTTACATTTTTAACGAGACGCTCGCACGGCTGTGTGTGTGAAAGAACGTTTTAACGTTATTAAAATTATAGTAAAATAATGCTTTAACATTCGTTAAGCTTCTTGCGTGAATTTTATTTAATTTATTCCATATGCAATCAATAAAGGAATTAGGAATTAATTCGTACGAGTAAAAAGCTACTGCCGATCGAAAATTTGACAAGCGATTCAAGAATCGTTTTAGACGTCGCAAGGGTATAGCCGGTAATAACTGTCGGGTTACCGCAGACTCGAGAAAGATATCAGAAAAATGCAACGGAACGCGCGCGAAGCGCAGCAATTCTAATTAAAAAATTAATTCGGAGCCTTGATACGCAAAGGACGAATATACTCACCTTCGGCATGATCTATAAATAGCCGCGTATCGCGACGTCTCGATCATTTTCTTACGGAGCGAAACCCGCTCTTTCTTCCTCTTTGTTTCTCTTCGGGGTTTTTGGTCGCTCGAGCAGAAAACGCGCTTTCGCATAATCGCGACGACAGTTTCATAATTCAATTAACGATTTCACCTGGTATCGCCGCCGATCGCTCGCAAGTGGAGGCGACCAACGAGCGCGTTCTGACCGGCGCGGCGGGCGAACGTTCGCGAATGAAATATGTTCGCGAGACGTCTCTGAGAAACTGCCATACATTCGCATTCGTTGGAAAGTTTAAGTAAGCGACATTTAACGAATATCCGATCCGACGTGAAAGCGTACACAAGATTATTCTTTGTGCAAAAGGAATTCGCACTGATACTTCAGTAAGAAAAAACAAATTATGACACCAATTTCAGGGATCTCGATTTTAACGTTGCTGCTCTTTGCCCCGTTACACGCTAAAAAATTCTCTGCCAGAAAAATGCCAGCTGAAGCTACACGTCGTATTAATAAATTTTATAACGAGCTATTAAGAATGGAAGAAAAACAATTTGTTATTGCATGTTAAATAAATTTAAGTGAGTACGTGTACACGCGGTTGCGGCGTGCGGTGCAACAAAGTTAACATACGTCACAATTCGACTCGAGAGCGAGAAAGGGAGAGAAAGGAAGAAAAAGACGATTTGCCGCTACGCCTTCTTCTCGCGTAGGACCCCTCGATATCGCCCGCTGTTTTACACACGCGCGCAGATCGTATTGTGGACCATGATAATGGGCTATTGTCCCGAAGTATCGCGCGAATACGACTCGGCGAAGAATCGAGAAGAGGGCAACCAACGCCGGGGCGACTGGCGACATGTCCGATAAAGTGTTCTTCTGTTTTATTCTTTTTTTTTTTTCATCGACCGTTCTCCAGAGAGTTCGCAATCATCGATACAGTACCGAGATCAACGACTGTTCGTCGTCCCGCCGCTCGATCGACGATCGGCGGGCTCGATACCTCTACGGTAATTAATGACGGTAATTCCATCGTCCTTCCTTATCGCGAAAGAGCATCTTGTGAAAAACGTCCATGTCGTAAAGTCGTAAAGAGCTATTTTAAAACGCGATGGATGTTCCGTGATGCAAACGTCCGAAGAAATCTATCTGAAATCAGTCGGAATTATTTTCTCGGAATCATTTAAGTTGAGAGGTGCCCGTATCGGTCAGCAATACTTTCTCCTTCGATTTCTTTTCCGTTCAAGATTCTGATTTTCTGTACGTATGGCTCGCAGATAAGATTCGCGCAACGCGAGAATTATCATTCCACGAATCTGCGAAGGGTTGACCAACAATGCCCGTCGTTGACACTCTCGCGTGATATCAGGTGGCCTTGATTACGTCAGCGGGCGGTGGAACTGGAGAACGGCCTGAAACGGGAGCGAGGAGGCCTTCGTCACCTGAACCAGCTGCCAGCTGGTCTCTCTCCGAGTGTTAGAGCGTATCTACGGTGCCGCGCTCCGGTCCGCGGTCGGCAGAACAGGGGGCCCCACAACGAGATTCGCAGGTGCGAGAGGTGAGCGGGAGGACTCTCGCTTATCTTACCGAGAAATCGTCCTCGCTCTTGCCGCGCGGCATCTTAACGAACGGAAAACGAGCGATGGCGAGTCAGCGGAGAAGAAGGCAGAGAAAGAGGGCGGAGTAGAAATCGAAGAGCCATTTCGAAGTCTCTTCGGGGTGTGTAGCCGGTCGTTTTTATTCCGCGAGTTGTCTTCCAATCGGGATGTCTTCTTTTAGCATTATTTTTCATTTATTTACATGTTAATATAAATTAATGCTTATCGTTAAAAAGATATTTGGATCTATAAAATTATTCGGAATTATCTTTAAGGTATGTTCGAGTTCGATGGAATTTATATCTGCGGAGATCTTGAAAAGAAAACGCTGACGACAAGAGGGCCGCGAGTGCGCCGTAGAAAGGCAAGGGGTCCGAAGGAAACTCTCGTAGAAAGAGGGACAAAGGGAAAAAAGGATCGGGGCGAAAGGATATTGCAAAAAGGAGAAATAGGCAAGAAAGGGAGATAAAGGGAGAAGAGGAGGAATAGAAGCACAAAAAAAAAAGAAAATAAAAAAAAACGAAGAAAGAAGAGAGTGGGACTGAGAGGCGCAGGGGAGGGAAGACGAAGCAAAGCAAATGAAGTGAACGAGGCGAAGTGTGCGTGTACGCGCGAAGGAGACGCGGGGAAAGGAGGATAGAGGTGCGCAACCAGCGCGAGAGGGAAGGAGAGAATAGAACGTAGCTCGAGCTAGTCGCCTAGACAGCGTGGCAGCGCGGCGGCAGAAATCAAATAAAACGAGAGCTCGCTCGCGTACGCGCATGCACGTATAACCAAGCTGTACAGTGCCTGGCAGCAATGTGGTCTCTCTCTCTCTCTTTCTCCCTCTCTTCCTGGCCGCGGTGGGTCCGACGATGGCGAGAACACGCCATGTCGTTCGCGGCGACCGTTGGCGGCATCTTGTCTGGCCCGCAAAATATCTCTCGTCATTACAAGCAATGGTAATCGACGATTACGCTCGACATTCCGATGCTCGAGATCCCATCAGATACGTCATTCTAGGAGAACTCGAGAAACATACGACCGACCTAATGTTCTAGATGAGACCTAGTCTTCTTTTCCATCTATCGCCAAGGTCCTCTCATCTCGCGATCTTCAGATTCCGTACAGCGTTAATATCCAGGTCGGTGAAACCTAAACCCACGACCAGGCTTGGTCAGTCCGGGTTAATTTAGCTAATTTAGAGTTAGAGCTGCTCCCGGCGAGATCTAAGTATTGATGTTTGCAAAGATCGTTTGCGCCTGATACTAATCATCGCAGCAGCAAAACAGCGTCGCTGTGCCACTTAGCGATCGGTTAGCCCGTTTGCGGTAGGATTTAGCGTAGCGCGTAACTCTCCTCGTTCCCCGTTTAACTCGAGCTCTCCGTGCTGTGTGCGATAAATAACGCATGTTTCTGCGGCATTAGTTACAGGGTAAGTGCGAACGTTTGTCGAAAAAAAAAGCGTCTTTTTCGTGCCGATGTTTTCTCGGTATTTCACCAGTTCCCCGATTGGCGGCTGCCGACGATTTCTATATCGCGGATACGTGTGGCTTGTGTCACGTCCTTAGCGTACATCGCGCGAGCGGAATTTCAACCTCGGCCGCGCGTTCATCGAATTTATCGTCGTGCGTGCGTGCGCTTGCCTTAGCGAGTGAATGGGGAATTAAACTGTGCTCTTTCACGACGTTAACGCACGACGAGAGGCCCCGTATCGCCGCGCATAGCTCGCCTGCTCGCGCGCGTTTCTAAAAGCTTCCCATATGGCAGCTATCGTTCCGGTGTAACCACACCACCGGGGGGGACTTTCATTTACCATAATAAGATATATAGAGGAACGGCCGCGGGGCCGATCTATATATAGCCGCCAAGTAATTTCATCGCGAGGAATGCGCCGCGCACTCGCGCGCGTTTCTTTAACTCCGGTTAAATTAACGCGCGGTTCTGATCACCGATCGATCGAGTTCTCGGGGGAACAAAAATGGGAAAAGATTCTCCGTGGGAAATGCGCGAAGAACATCCGAATAATGAATCAGGAATGACTATAGAGAGAATAATGTACAACGCGATTATTAACGCTTACGGAATCTTGGAAAGTTTGCCTTAATTTCCACTTACGTACGGCAAATATTTAACGAAACAACTAGCAGTTAGAGAGATCTCTTCCGGTTGCACGTGCACGACTGCGAATCGACGTCGTGATCGAGACCTGCGTCGCAACGACGCAGAAACTCTTAGCACTGGGTGCGGCTGACTACTTGCGGAGTGTGTACCCGGGGAACTCGCGGCCGAGAAGCGGCACAGAAGCCGCGCTGGTACAGGAACATGCCAGGAATTGGAAAGGCTTTCCGTGCGATGAATTTATGCAACACGCGGGCTGAATCGCGGCTGCGTCGCCGAGCGTCGTCATCGTCGTCGTCTCGGCCTCGCGCGCAAACCCGCCGCGTGCGATTTCACCGCGTGCGCACGCAGGGAACACCGCGCGCGATTTCCAGGCGGAATCTTCCCCGCGATATGTTCGCAGAAATAGCAAGGATGCTTCAACGCGAATGCGAGGAGAGTACGCGAATTTGATTCGACTCTGAATGCGTGTTTTCCCGCAGTTGTTCACTGTTAAATATTAAAGGATGAAATTTAAACCAATACCTTAGGTTAAATAATATTTTGTTTTTTTTTATCTAACCCATGTGTGTTAAAATTTATTATTCACCACAAGACAGTATTATTTCATCTCCATTGGTTTAGTTAAATAAAATTAACGTTGTTTTACTTAAGGGGGAATACCCAATTAGAAAGTTCGAAAAAATTGATTGTTCAATTTTTGCATTCCAAGCAAGGTGGAGGACTTATATTATGGACCTGGAATCGATAATTCTATGTAAATTGAAAAATTTTCGCGATTTATTCATTGTTCAATTTTCAAACGCGTTTTTTTCGAAACCATGTTAAAAATCGGTGACCAAAATATCTCGGCAACCACTGAACCGATCAATTTGAAATTTATAGAGGTTATTCTATACATAATTATCTAGTCTTTGTCGTAGGATTTTTTTTTAAGTGACTTAGTTTTTTTTATCGGCAAAATAAACCCGAATTTTTCCCTAAAAATCGAGCCTTTAAATTCAAACGCCCGCCATTTTGTCAAAAATCGATATTTTCAAAAACCCCTACGACAAAGACTAAATTATAGTGTCAATTTTAATAATCTTTTTGGTTTTTTTGATTCTGATGATTACAAATGAAATGGGAGTGGTCGCCACGGAGGACCTTTTTTTTGCGGCAGTCGACAGAACCCATGAATACTCCGCCAATATTGAATATTTTTTAATAAAAAAAATTTAACATATTCTTAAAAGTGTGTACTTTCATGTAGAAAAAATACCAATACCATAATTCATATAGGTTTTCTTAAAAAAATTCACAAAAATTGCCTTTTTTTTCGCGCTTCTAATTGGGTATTCCCCCTTAAATTAACGACATATTAAGTAGGAGCAGACGTGGCAAATTGCACAGAATTACTGTTCTCTCGTTTTCGCGGTCCATAGTTCTTACATCTTGGACTTCGATCCCCGAGAAGAAGAAGAAGCTAGGAATCTCGAGAGGGAAAAAATGACCGGACGGTATTACGTGCCGTACCCTGCGCGAAGTCCACGGTTATTTCTGCACTTACCGAACGAGTGCTAATTCGTGGAACTTCTATTTTCTCGTCTCGATCGAATTAACACGTTCGAGCTCGAGTGTGTCATTATATTAATAAACGCGATGTATATACATATATACACAAGTGCGGACACGCACCTTGCGATTTCTCTAATACCAAGAACATATGTTGCCTCACACGTGACGGGAACTTCGGAAATTGCAGTTCAGTGAGACCGTTTTTGCGAAGATCGAAGTGTACTTGGTGCAAAAGTGGTCTACGTCATGCGATTAGTCATACAAGAACAACGCGTCCTTTTCATATGTCGATCGCGCGGGACTTTTTGCCAATCGCGTGATAGAAGATTAACTTATGGAAATCTGCGTTCCTCAAGGGTCGGCTAGATCAATCATCTCGTTATATGACGTCGCTATGAAATTGCCGGAAAACACGGATAGGCGATTCTCGCAACTTACGTTCTTCGCAAGTTCTTCGTCAGCGAGAACAAGCTCGGAAAACATGTCAGACATTCTCGGACAAATCCAATAAGGCACGTAAGAATGCAGACGTATTCTTGAAATTTTTCTAGACTCTGAACTCCTTTGATAGCTGCTGCCTTTAATTATCTGACGTGATTCGTCAGATAATTTTAGGCACAGTTACAGAGAGACAGATAGCTCGTAAATTTAATTTGTTAATTTGTAATTTTGTGTTGCAAGATATTTAGAACCCTCAAGTCCATCCCACGTCTACATATTTTTGTAAAAATAACGTAATGACAGCGTTACGTGTCAGAGACTGAATAAAACTGATTTGCCAGATTTGAAGGGACGCACACCATTCAATTTACGTCGAATACATGGATTTGTTACTCACGTCGCGTAACTAATAAAAACGAACCACGATTACAGGACAGACGTCGTAGGGTGCTGAAGAAAAAGAGAGAACCATGTACACCTCTGTACTATACCCATGATTGGCCAAAATATATGTATTTATATGCTGCCTATTTATATATACTATTATCTCTTTGTTGCTGACGTCCGTTCCGAAGCTTCATTTACGAAAATTTGGACGAAAAATCCATTTACGAGAATTCGGATGACGCGACTATACGCCATGCTTGACATCGGCACGTGGACGAGACATAATTTTGCACCGCGGCATCGCTCGGTCTCCACGTGCGTCTAAAATTGCCGTTGATCATCCGCTTCTGTGTACATAAGGTTAATATCCACCCACACCGCCGAGCGTCGCGGGATTAAGGGATCATCGTGAGTAAATTAAGGTAAACAGAGGAAGGACGAACGCGCGCGTTTCCCTGACGAAGTGAAATTCCTCTAGGACGGATGCTGCGAGGGGGGGGGGTCGAAACGAGATCAAGAGGCTTGCCCTCGACGACGCAAGAAAAAAGTTAGACGCCGGTTACTCATTACTCGGAAGATTGCAGACTCTATTTTTGTACAGATCGCACAATTGGAGCATCTTCGTGGCGCGGTGGTAGTAATAGCGACGCGGCCATGGTTACTAGTGGTAAGAGGGTGGCGATAACGCGATCGTTTGACGAGGATCGAGCGCGGGGGCGAAGACGGACGGGGATACAAACGTCGTGGACACCCCGTAGAGAGGTGTATATTAGACGCGATGCGTCGCGACGCACGTATCAGAAGGACGCTGGACACGATCGAGAGATCTGGTTCGAGGAATAATTCTTGCGTGACCATCGGGAGACCAAGCGTTCGCCGGAAAGATCTAGACATGGTACGTGCCTCAAACGATCTGTGCTCTTTACGAATTTGTCACTCCTGTGAACGGTCAAAGAATATCGGATAAATTCCATTTTTGTTAAAAAAAAAAAAAAAACATCGTAAGATAATATTAATTCCATTATGACAAAATTATGTTTTTAAATAAAATGGACTTTCAAAAACTATTTTATAAAAATCTTTTTAGAACAAAGTACTATATTGTTATGAAATATTTCAAATAATTAAAATTTTAGATTTTATTTTGGAACAAAATACTATATTGTTATAAAATATTTCAAATAATAATTAAAATTCGAGCTTCTGCTAGCTCGATAAATAGATTTTTGAAAAATAGAATCACGTTGCTTTATGCGAAAATAGAATTAAAAAGATAACTTCATAAATGCACATTTGTTGATGCATTTTAAGGTAACCTACCTTAAAATTTGATCATGAAAAAATTATGGTATATTAGCGATATCATGAACTTTCGAGTGATTTAAACGCCTTGACTTTAATTGACAGTACCGCTCGCTCCGTTTCTCTTTTAACATTAGAAATTCAATACACTTGGATACTTGCATAAACATTTTCTCTGCCGGGTATAAGAGACCAATATTTATAGCAGCATTGTGCTGTAGAATTTCAAATTATGTCTACGTGGTCGTTCTTATTGTTAGTCGCACACGCGGCTGCATGCACGGGTTAAATAGATGTTTCCACATGGCTCATGAATCGCTAAACTTACGTAGACGATCTCGCTCTCTGACGAATACTTAAAATAAGAAACGGTCAATTAAGCCAATCGAGAAAATTACCTCTGATTTTCTTCGAATGAAGGCTCCGTTACTTAAGAAACGGAGAGAAAGGAGGAAAAAGCGCGCGCCATACGCCTGCGTCCACATAAATTACTCTCGCAGATTCAATGCAAGACGACCGTCTGCATAAACAATTCAGGTCACACGCGGTGCAACGTGCGCATTACGCGCGGAGCGCGATGTGCCTCGCGCGCATTACTTAACAACGCGCGAACCATTCGTCGCATTCATTATGAATAAAAAACGCGGTTACGCTTATACGTTATACGCTCGTACGTCAGGGTTTTATTAATGAATTGTGCTTGGGCACCGCTTTCCGATAACCGCGGCGACGATCGCCGCGGCGTTGTTACGACGAACGTTACGAAACCGGTCGCGCGCGTGCCAATGGGAATTGAATCACGAGGAGCCGATAATAATCCGACTCGCAATCGTCGACTCGCGTGACTTTTATGCCCGGTCTACAATGGATGTCGGAAGTCGGAGTCGTAAGAAATTGACCAATCACAGTTCATTATTCTTCGACCGCAAGGAGAATAATAGATTGTGATTGGTTAATTTCTTACGACTCCGACTTCCGACATCCATTGTAGACCGGGCCTTATGCTTTTCGCCGCGCGACGAGCGTTACGTTATTACGATATTACAACGCGCTTGTGTTGTGCGCGCGGGGCACCGAGATATTTCAAAAAATGTGGGCAATTGTGACCCACTTGCTCGAAGAGTGGTTCTGTTTGGGGTAGAACGAGAAGGCCCAGAGCGAAAAATCGAATAATTAATGAGCCGCGTATTTTTACGAGTTAATTACTTTACTCGAAGCTTTACGTTGCAATTAGCACTTTTTTTTAGAAATGCTATGTAAATAATGTAATGACATGTAATGAATATGGAAGTTGGGACGTACCGTAGAAACATTACCATTCACTCACGTCGCACTTTGCACAATGCGCACGAAGTGTCTGATGCACACGCGCCGCACTTTGCATCAGAACTTTCGACATATCCTTATCAGAGATAAGATCTTTGAAACGGTGTTGGCGCACGCCGATCTTTGATAACGAATATCGATCTTATCGCCGTGCAGTCCTAAGATTTATGAGCGCGGAAAATAAAATACATCGCGCGCGAAAGCATAATGAGTGCAAAATAAGAAATAAGAGGAAAAGTAGACAAATAATATATATTATTAATATACACTCTAAAATATAATCAGATGAGGAAATATATTGTGTCGACGAGTAAAACAAACGCGTTTTGTGGTGAGAACTTATTAAAAGTTAACAATTAAGCTACACGTGTGAAAATCCGTCTTGCAGATTGGGATTTTACGTCTATTCCTCGTCTCTGGTATCTGATTCTTGCATTTCATCGTGTCTCGACCCTCTCCAGAGAAGAAGAGCGCATATTTACGGCAGCTTTCGGAGAATCGTTTAAGCGCGAGCACGCGGTTGAATTGGTCGGCCGCGATTTAAGCCAACCGCAAAGTAACGCGTCGCAAACTAGCAGTAAGGAGAAAATGAAATTGCGCGATTCCATTGTCGTTCGCTCGCTCGCTCATCCGGATGATGTAGCCAACGGAATGAGATCGCGTCGACGACGGGCGAGAGGATCGCGCGATCGTCTTTAAACTCGGCGTGAGCACGTCTTCCGACATGAGCGTATGCAAGCAGGGATCAACGAACATCCATTCGCTTTATAATTCTCGGACTAAAAGCACTGGAACGTCATTTGGCCGGAAAGATCAAGCTTTCATTTCGAGTTTTGTTCAAAATTAAAAGAAAATTAAAAATCCAGGCAAAATAAAAATGAAGCTTATATTACAATCTCCTCAGAGATGTCATCCGATTTGACAAGTCAGAGATAAATCAGTCTTTCGGTGCAATTAAATATTCTTGGTAATTAATAATTTTTCGTTCGTTAATCATTTTTGTGATCAGGATGAGATCGAAAGCCGTCGTCGTGGAATTTATTTCGCGCGTAAAAATTTATATGGACGCCGATGTCCGTTAAGTCTCTCGGTGCGTCCAGCTGTCTGCCCGAAGCTCCGGCTCGCCTAATTGTCCCTTTAATTCGCCTCAATTGCTTCTTGGCACGGTCGCGCGAGAACGATACCGCGAGGAATCCGACGAAAGGCTACGGACACGTCGCGCGTCGCTCGCGCGAGACCGTGGTCTTGATTTTCTCGCATTCCCGTTTTACCGGGAACATTACCGAGGAGGAAAAACTGCCGCTAGCTTCTATGCAAGATTTTCTTTGAGCCGTGAGTAGAGTTGAGTCTCGTTCGCGAAAAAATTCTCGCAAGACATAATAAAATTTAGAGAAATTACTTTATGTCATCATATTATTATCGTTATCGCGAATATTATGAAAAATGTATAACGCGCGTTTTGTTTCTTTTTTATAATTATATATTTATAACGTATTAAGTGGTTTTTTGATTGTAAAAGTTTTATTTTATTATTAAAAGTCCTACCGCTTTGATCGTAATGGCGTACGGTTGAATTTTCTCTGAGAAAAATTGGCAAAACACTGGATACATCTATAAAAAATTGGATAAAAAATTAGATAACAAATTTTAAAATATCTCTAAGAGTTACTGAAGCGCAGCAAGCAGGACTTGCGTGCAGATAGAATGTCAAATTACGATACACATTTATTGTGTTGCAACATGATTACAACGCACGTGTCGTTTTCGCGGAGTGTCATATCTCCGGCGATGATGTACACGCTGCACAACAGTCAGCGAAGTTCTGAATGAAGCCAGCGTGCGTGGCACGATAACACGAGGACATGAGACTTTGACTTCACGACGAGTGCGGGGTATCGTCGATACGATGGGATTCAACTTCGTCACGCGACGTCATTGCGTCCCGCGCGTCGCTCTGACGGCGTGCATCGACGTTGCATCGATGACGGTAGGGTAGGAGGGCTCGGCCGACCGATTGCACCACTTCACATCGTTGCCTCGAGTTTAAGCTAACGCGGCTGAAGAGCGAGGCGGCGTACACGATGTATCGCGCGACGACGCTACGAGAAATGCGTTTCGATAGCGAACCCGCCGCCAATTGTTGTTGGGCGCGAGAGCGAGCTGTCTCGTCGGCACGCGAAAAATGTTCCAGCGATTTAACTCCGTTTCGCAAGGCGTGTACGCTAGCGGCCGATCAACCGTTTCCGTCGCAGTTTCCGTCGCAAAGTCCCGCGTTGCCCCGCCGCTTGGGGCGGGCCGTTGACCACGTTATTTACCGTATGGCATTTTGCTCGCTTGCGAAACCAAGTGTCGCATATATGTGTTTCCATACGTCGTACCGGCGGCGGCGAAGTTCAATGTACGCAGGAACGTTCGAATTAAATTTTATCATATCTTATCGAGCGGAACGGACGGCCGTATTGTGTATCAATCGCTGTCAATCGCTGAATGTGGATAGAGATTATGCAAATTGTCACGCAAATATTTGCTTGACAGCAACAAAACTGAATCGTAATGAGCTGGGACAATTTAAATGATACGTAAAGTAATATTAGTATATAGATTAAAGAGAGTAATGTAAAATTTTTTGCACTGCGAGGTATATAGTAATAATACATCTATTATAACATTTACTTCTCATTTTATTTCAGTTCCGTACGTATGTGTGCCGATAAAAAGATCTTTTTTATACTTTTACATTTATTATAGACACTTAAGATTTTTTACTTGGCATTTTTTATTTTTGTCTTTTTTTATTTCCTCACTATATTTTTCGTCATGCTTGGTTAAAAATCAGGAACGTTTAATTGCTCATTCGTTTTTTGCGTTAAATATTAAATATCACGTCTGCAATCCGAGTAATATTCGTGATTCGGGCACTTTTACTATTTCAATTAACCGCTGCCGAGCCGACGACTATTCATTGCAATTGCACGTGCGTGTCGCATCGCACGCACGCGATGCCGGGACCCTGGTCTTGATTTCGCTCGGTGCAGCCGCGAAACACCCGTCTCTCCCCCGTCATTACGACGTCATTCCGGCGTGATCTTGACCCGCTGACAGCGGCTCCGACAAATAAAAGATCGAGTTTCATCCGTAATACGAGCGTTAAGAAAATGCACAAGATTTTTTTCCGAAGATTCTCACCTCGCCGTACGAAAATTGCATATCGTACAATTCGCCGTCGTTGCTTCAATAATTTACGCGACAAACTCTTCGGAGAAGAATGGAGAGATCTCTCTGACCTAGCTCCCGGATAATTCTCATATGACGTAAAATAGTTGCGAGATTGCATTGCGGAGGTAAATAAAATATTTCAATTTCCTACGTAAACTTGATTTCGAAATAACGAAGCGTTATCGAATCGGCACAACGTTACGTCGTCGTGACGCAGTTTCGACATCGACGGACGATTCCCTTTCGCCGCCGCACTCCCTGCTCGCCCTCGCTCAAACTCTCTCACTGTCTTCGAATTACACATCGGGCGGATAATTCCCTTCCGAGTACTGCTGATCACGATGGAAAGACAGGCACGCTCTCACGCGCAGGTGTTGACTCGCTCGTGCCTTTAACTCGCGATATTATTGTTGATAAAGCAAGGTATGAGATAGAGATGTAGATATCGGTCTATATTTATTCGAAACACACCGGTAGTGTTTGAGTAAACTGCCTCAAATATTTGAAAAATTAATTCTGGTATTTTTTATATTAATTGGCTTAATTTTAAAACAATGATTTTACTTTGACCACCATAATACTCGCGTACAAACTGCACTTGCATCTTCTAGATTGGAATATGGTATTTGCGGATGTTTGAAAATCTTACCTTATTCGTTTAACTTTGATTATTATCCATGTTTCAATGCCTGGTAGAAATTGTAAATAATGAAGAAAGTTATCACAGTTATAATTGTCAATCATAATTCTCAAAAAAATACAGGCGCATGCCTATGGTGGTTGAAGTGTTAATATGTCACGTTACGCATCGCATGTCTATCGCATATCTGTCGCGTTTCCTATAATTTCTTCGCAGAATTTTCGGATCGCAACTTCCGCTTATCATTCCACGACCGTCGATCCACCGGAAACCGACGTGCCCGCAATTTAGGCTCGTCGCCGGCGATTCATCAATCGCCGGCCGAGAACCGCGCGGCTCGCGCGAGCGGCCACTGATCCAGAAAGCAATCCCGGGAATTCGTTACGGAACTCGAAGGCGAGCTACTTTCCGTTCTCAGGGAGGCTGTCGAGTTATTTATAGCGTCCTACCCGCCGCCGCATAGGCTGCAAAAGGAAATTCTCTCTCGCTCTCCTTCTCCACCGTCACCGCCGCCGCCACCTTCGGCATCTCTGTCCTCGTATGTACGTGCCCGCTACGGTCGCAAGTGCGCGTGTGTCTGTCTGCCTTCTCCTCGGCTCGGCAAAAGCCCAGAGGAAGAGACCGTCGACGATGGTGGCCGCGCGTACGACGCTGGAAATATATCCACGTTTCGCAACGAGAGCCAACCCGCTGACGAAAAAAATAACGAGATTGCTTCGAGAGAACTCTCTCTTCTCTCTCTCTTTTTTCTTGATTTCTCCCTTTCCCTTCTTCCAATCCTTTACTACCTCCGTTATCATTTAATCTTATTTATTATTTCAATTTCGTTCAGACTTCAAAATTAAAAGCTACGTCAAAATCATTTGTCGATTAACCCACAAGAAATTCACGTATTATGCATCGCGAAATAATCTTGCGAACGTGAGAGACGAGACGGTCAAGACGACGCGAGAAATTGCGATGGTTAAGGGCGGTTGAGAGCGCGTATACTCTCTCACAGAACAGAAATACTTAACCCAGAAGAGTTCGGAGAGGAGGCATCTGGCTGATGTATCTTCCTGTTTCCTAGAAGCACGCTGAATCGAGCGCGCAAGCATTCCCTTTGGGATAAACCATTGATGAATGAATTGCTTGTATCCCGTGCTTGATTCTCGCCGCCTGTACGTCTCTCTCTCCTTCTCTCGCGCGAGCAAGTCTTCCGACTTGCGAGATCATCGTCTGTAATGTATACATGAGTCACTCCCGTACGATAGTTTCCTGCCGATGTTGCGTCCAACGTTTCACGTTTGCTCTCTCGCATATCGTAAAGTTGGACTTCTCGGGTTCCAATTCCTCAAGGAGGTTGTAAGGAGAATCAGAAGTGTTAGGAATTGCATAAAATTTAAAACACAAACTATAAATAATGCCAGCATTATTTTTTTTCACCGGTTAGTTTTTAAGAACATTTATAGCAAAGTTCAAGATTTATTAATGTCACTTTTATGTCACAGTTAAAGCTTTATCGCATAACTCTCTGTGTGTATTTTATACAGCAAAGCAAACATACTTGAAGCCAACATACTTGAAGCAAACATACTATGAAGCTAACATACTTGAGATATGACATATAAAAGAAGATAAAAGATTTATTTATTTTGTATTGAGTTTTTGTTAGCCTATTGAAGCAAATTTCGGTTAAATACTTTTTTTTCGATATCGATTAATATCGATTAATTACTACCGCGGTGCACATTTTAATATTGCAAGAAAACCATGCGGACATATTTTTCAATTTTGAAAACATTTTTAATATAACATTCTTTATATATTAAACATAAATTTATTTAGTCCTTAATATTTTTAATAATTATTTTTTTGATAACTGATGTAACATCGAGTCTCCATTAGAGAACCCATTAAAAAACCCTTGAACTTGAAATGTTCTTAAAATACGAACCGGTGAAAAAATCTAAAAAAATTCACATGCTGATATTATTTATAAAAGAGCTTACGTTATAAATTTTATGCAGTTCTTAACATTTTTTATTCTCCTTACAATTTCCTTAACCACGCGTACAACAATCCTCTTCCGAAATGCTCTTGTGAAAGAAAAATGTTCGAAGAGCGTGGCGCGAGTCGTGGAGTTAAATGGTGAGGTCGAATTTCTTACGAGCGACGCCACATATATCTTCGCCGGAAATATTAGTCAGTAGATTATCACGTAGATGATTGACATCGACACGTAATGACGTATGCAACGTATAAAATTCCTTGCTTTGATATATTTGACTGAATCATATTTATAGTACGGCGAAATGCGAGTCCAAGAGTAAAACTTTGGAAAACAAAAAATTAAACTGTCAAGTAACCTGTATAAAATTATTCAAAACAACATTATTCAAATAATATTGCCTAATTATCATCAGTGAATAATCGCTTCACATTCTAATTATGTTATATTTAGAAATTGATAACGCTATAAAGATATCACATTAAGTATCACACAGAGATAAACGTAGCTCCAGCAGTCATTCACCGATGCCCGCTCATTCACTGGCGTGTCCACGTGTTTACATCGTCGCACGTTCAACTCGCCGAAATTCTATCCCTTCGAGTCTTATCCTCTCTCTTTCTCTCTCTCTTTCTCTCTCTCTCTCTCTCTCTCTTTCCTTTATCCAAACCTCCCCCGAAATTCCCCCCTGTCGTCGACGCGACACGCTTCTGCGACTTTGCGCCAGCACAAACAGATTCAGGCCGGTCGTCTGAATCATATAGAAGCTATTCGCGGAAGCTGGGCCTGCGGAGCAAGAGCGTTAACGTCCCGTCACGTCGCCCGGCGAGAGGGTCCCCCGTTCAACTGTGTTAAGTGCCCTGTACCTATAAGGGGCATGCCACGCGAGGGGAGGAGAGTTCGCAAACATAAGCCCACATACATACTCTCCGATGTAGGACCCTAACACATGACACGGCGAATAAAGCTGTCAGTAGCGCTCGTCGCGGTCGCCGGATCTCCTGGTTCGGCTTCGACAGCCGCGCATCCGCGAGATCGCCCAAACCTATATGTGTCCTCCGCGTGCCGTCCGCGTCACGTGTCTCAGAATTACGGCGCCGAGGGAGACGAGATTTTCCTAGATACGGAGGATTATCGGAAATCGTTTGCACGTGTATATGCTTTGTGCCGTCAGAACGGAGCTGTTCGGAGTTTGTGGAGCTATCAAAACTTGCGTATTCGGAAATTATCGTAATACGGATCCTCAGATTCTTGAGACAACCGAATTTCCGGTAAAGATTTTCACATCGATGACGTATTAAATGTTTCGATTAACGAGACTTCGATTTGCCGTCGGACTTGTGTTTTAAAAAAGAACGCAAAAGAAATCTCGAAAAGGAGAGAACGCAAGTTGGTGATAACATTGCGCGTCATAATCGTGCATTCGTGGTGACTTCTTTGAGATTTAAAAAAAAAAAATTTTTTGACAGTGTCGCTAAACCAAGTTAGAAGAATTTTTCTCAACAAGAGCAAAACAATTTTGAAAAGTAGTCTGAACGAATGGGTGCGCAAAACAAACGTTGCGCTTGAGCTCCTTAACTTTCGGCGAATCAAATTCTTTCCGCACTACGTGATCCGGTTGCTCGCGCGATTGCAGGCGCGCTTCGTGGGCGTGAGAAAATCGGCCGGACCGACCGCCGACTGGCACGGATACGGACATTATAACTCATCAGAGAGAGAGATAGAGAGAGAGAGAAAGAGAGTCCGGACTCGTACGCGGTCCCTGATACGAAGGTTCTTCCTATGCGAGCGACCAACTCGACCAACCATCTCTGCGCAAAATAATGCAGTCCTAATTGCGAGAAATCTCTATCTCATTTATGCAAAGACAGTGTCAGTTGACGCTGTAACTTGACCACGTCTCTGGGAATCGTGATTTCCTTTCTTTTATGCAGAAGTTGACGTTGATCGCGAGTTCGGGACTTGGTCAACGAGGCAGATGAACATAGCACCGGAAAGTATGGAGAACAAGTATCGGCGCGTTATAATAATGAGCAGGAGGCCGGTCGCGCGATTTTCCCCCATGTTGGAAAATAATTCGAGGAATATTCTCGCGAGTGGTGAACTGAAGAGCGGGAATCTTTCGAGGAACCTGCGCGTTACGTGACTCTTTCGGGAATGATGAGATCGTTCGTGAGACTCGAAACGACGAGGAGCGCGTAGTGAAAAAGCGCGCGCGTATACTGTCGACGAACTCTTTCCCCAGGCTCGAGTTCACGCGACGTGGGTTCATATTCCGCGGGTTAGAACGGTAGTGGACGCGCGGGGGGTGAATAATATCTCTCGGGGAAAAAGTGAAAGAAACGCGCGTGAAAAGGCACGCGTGGGAACCTGAATTGGAACTTGGCCCGAACCTCGCTCGCGAGTTTACGCGCGCTTGCGACTCCGGTGGGCTGGCGACGTGCTTTTTCTCGGCCGAGCCTCTTACCGCTTTCGTTCACCAACATATGTGCGCTATGATCTCAAACAAGGTAAGCACACCGCGATTTCAGCTCGATTGCCATTCAACTGATAAGTCGCAGTCGCAAAAGGCAGGAAGGTTTAACAGAAGTCGAAAAAAAACTGTCGATGCGTCTTTTTGTTTGAAAAACCAGGAGTAATTTTTATCAGAAATTATACTAGACTTAATAAAATTGTAATAAATTATAGATGTCATTTGTGGTGATATTTATAACATTCGAAATAGTGATAAATGATTTTATTTTATCATTTTCTAAAACAATCAAATATTAATTTAAAAAGAGACAGAAACTAGACATTCAAAATTTTTATTTTTAATGTTTACAGCTACTTATTTTATCAGATCTCAATATGACATTTCAAGTTTTATTTTTTCTGTTTAAAAATCAATCCTTAATCTTATTACCAATATAAATTCTAGAGCCTCGACGTATATCTCTTTTCTTATACATTTTTGGAGCAATTAAATGTTATTTATCAAAGTCAGAAATTTTTATTTTTTGCATTCACACAGCAGATCTCTTCGTGACATATCTCATTTCTCTCATTCCTCAGACATCTGAATTTTTAATTTTATCGATTCTCAACCTTGTCGCCGGAATAAACCCTACGAGCTCGGGTTAATGCGCCGTAGAAGGCCTCGCAAAACGAAAGTAACGCGGCCGCGGTATTCCTTCCTTATTGCCGTTATTGACGGTGCGTATCTGGAGGAGGAAGTCAGGATAAGATTGGATCTCTTGCACCCACGATCGACTTTCCGTGCAACATCGATAAATCGGTGGAGACGTGGCCGAACCGATCGTGATGACGGAATTATTTATGTCGCGAGTAATTCGCATGCATGTTATTTTACACGAAATGAGCTTTAACTTGCCGACGATTAACTCCATCCAATCACTCGGAGGTAACGACAGTAATTCCATAACGAAACTCATTCGTTGCTTATATAGTTAACGGCCTATCTCTATATAATTCTTAATTTATTTTTGCATTCTAATTAAGATTTTTATTATAATATCTTTAAGATTTTATGGGATAGTTTTTGCGACGCGTGGTGGTTAACTTAATTATGACTAATCTAATATGTGTGTATTTTATAGCTATTTCAATGCTCAAAGTGTTATACGAACGACAGCTTTAATTGTTAATTATTCAGTTATTACATTATTACCTTAAACTGACAGCTGCTAAATGCGAGGTCTATAGTTACGATCAAGGCGCGATTCTAAAATATTCGACACATTTTATGGTCTAACTAGTCAGGATTTGCGCGATGTGTTATAGCGGTACCTTCAAGCAACGAGAAATCGCAGGAAACTTGAAATACAGTTATCCGCTGCGTTTTTTCATCGCAAGGCCGAGCGAGGATGAGGCAATCAACGCGTTGATACATCAATCGGTCAGGTTCCGCGTTCGCGGATTAATACACGGTGTCCTATTAATATAAGATGACCATTGTTGACTCCTCAAACTTTCGTTATTTAAGAAAAAAAAAACGAATAAAAAGAACATCGTCTTTCAAATCTGTGATTATTTCGTAAAACCGATGTAGACGACCGACATAATCGATACATATGATATTCGATGTGTCTTCAGTCGTTTATAGATTTCTTGTCGACGGTCGTTTCTCTAATTATGTGCGTTCACAATCAGGAAAACGACCGCTGGTAAAAACTCGACAAACTACCGGAGAGACACACATCAATATAATTTATCACTCCCGCGAACGTTTTTGCGATGCGCGAATATTTGTGAATTTGCGGGCTTTTTTTCTTTCTTCTTACGACCATGGCGATCTGTGGACTCGTTAATCTCATGACTCTCGCAATTACAAAAAAAATCGAAAAAATATATATTCACGTTACACCTTCTTTATTTATCTGCAGTGTTCGACGACAGGTTAATGAAGGTGCGCGTGCACGCGTACGGATCGGGCCACGTGCGCGTTACAAACGGCAGGATGTAAAACAGTTATTGCTAATAAAAATCAATTAACCGAGTTGTCAATAATTTTCGCATTGGCGTTAATATTTTACAATTTATGTTGAATAATGTAAATAGATTAAACTTTGGCTCCGTTCGCTCAGACGTTTGATATACTTAAGTTTATCAACGAAAAATTTATTGCTAGCAGATAAATTTTTCTATTACACAGATTTGTCTTTTTTCTTTCTTTCTTTATAATGTATTATGTTCTAATCGGTTATTCGTAAGAAGCGATTCCGGATGAACTCCTTGAGATGCTGCGGACGCTGTAACTCACGTTAGAGATTCAAGTCATCAATAAGGAAAAATATTCCCCAGCTATATGTCATCGCTCGTAGCTTTCCGTACGAGAGAAATATCGGTCGCTACACTTACCAAGTATAATATAATTGCACTTAATTGATTCCTCCCTGTGCATTACGTAGCAACTTAATTAAGTGAATCATCTGCGAGCTTTTCTTAACGCGAAGCGGTAACGTTATGCAATGTTTTATCACGTTCGACGATGAGAAAACAAAAAAATTAGTTCGCAGAAAACGTCGTGGCTCTAGAAAACCCGGATCGTCACGTAATAATTGGCCGCACAACGTTATTGGTGAATTTCTGTGACGACAAGGGATCGTCCATCGGCCGAGCGACTCTCGTGAGTCTTGTGCACGCTAGAGATTTTCAAGTTTCCAGAAATGCTGAACCTTCGAGCCGCTTATCTGATTTCACGCAAACGTCATTCATCACGTTTCAACGGGTAATAACAGAGATCACGCGATTGGATATGCTACGTAGGAGACATCCGTTGCGTCACCCTGGTAAACTCATCTTTGGTGTTTTCCAATGAGAAGTATTATAATTAAGAGAGACGTCACTGGGGAAGAATTTTTTTCGTTTATTTATAAAATACCGTTCATCGAATTAAATCTGCTTCAGTGACATCAGACAATTATTAGACCATTGAGTTTGAACGAGAAATTTTTCATGATACACATTCGTCCAAAAGAGAACAAAAAATTTCGTTTTCTATAGAACGGGTTTCGGAATTATTTCAGAGCTGCGATAAGGTTGAAAATTGAACGATCTCCAATGATTAGATCATCGTAATACGGTTAGCTGAGAAAGGGAAAGAGCCCTCAGGGATCTCGAGTATTGAGCCTTTAGGAATTAATTCCACGAAGTGGGAATTCGCTCGCAATGTGCTTATGAACGCCTCGTTAAGACAATCGCGAAAGCGACCGACGCAAAAGCCGGCCGGGAAAGTGCCCGGCCGAGTTTGAGTCGCACGTTTGAATTTGTATACGCGAAGCTTACTCAAACTGCTACAGGTAATCTGGTAATGCAATCGCAGAACAAACAAGTCATCCCTTTTTTAAACGTATCAGATTATTCAAAAGATGATAAAACCATGCAATTTTGCTATTTTTGTGGATTTTTATAAATTATAAAGCTTAAATTTACAAAATATAATCTCAATTGCCTTTATACCCAGAAAAATTAATTTAATTTTTAGAAACACTGGTTTTATTATCGAGAATCCTAGATTTATATTATTTTCACAAAAATTAATTTGTCAAAGATTTAACTTGCGATATTAAATCTCAGTTACACAATTGAGTCAGTAAATAAAATTAGAACTCGACGAAATTTTCTCTGTTTATCGAAAAATTTGATAGGAAAGTTTGACGCGTTTGTTTCATTATCAGTCAAGAAAGTGTTGCGCATTTGTTTCTGGTATTTTAAGCGGCAAATCGACTAGACCTAAGTGTCTTTCATAATAAACGTCCGACTACTTTATCGTCTTATCTCTCTCGTTCTGCTCGTAGCGTAAAACTCGTTCGTTATTGGCTGTCGCTCGATGGTTCGATCCGAAAACTCGTTCTCGCACGTCATTTTCTTTTCCCTTTCAGTTCTACGCCCGCGAGCGCTTTTATTACGCTCTTTCCGCAACGCGCGCTCGTCGACCGACGTCGCGAGTTATCGACCTTAAAACCGCAATGAAGATTTATCTCTATCAGCCTTATCTCGCGCCCGCCGCTAAGCGGGCCAGAAATAGCCGGCGATTATGCACGGCAATACATAAATCAAGGTGCACCCGATATTGCGCCGGTACGCGCATCAAGCCCATTTAAATTTCTAGCGACGAGAAGCAAGGTTGAGCTATTAATACGTCGCCAGTGCTCATTCAAGCCTTGCAGAAGAAAATTCATTATTTTCGTGGATGCGAGTTTTTGCGTCTCTCGACGGGAAAATCCAGTCCACTAGCTTATGTATGTCGTAAAACCTTTACCTTTCTTTGCCAATTGAAAATAAAACGCGAAACAATAATCGACTTGGTTGCATAACTGCGCCACACGTATATAACTGCGCGATAATTTTGCGCAGGTACTGTTCCTTCGCGCACGCGATTATCGGCTCGTATTTATTGACGATTGATGATTTATTCATGCTCTTTATGTTCGTCGCGGGACATTTACGAAGACGATACCGAGCCGGTTACAGAGAGACGATTACCATAGATGAAAATGCAATACGTCAATTAGGCGAACGGACAAGCGGATAAAATAATTGCTCTCGCCTCTGGAATTCTTTTCGTTGCCTCGGGCAAGGGGGGCAAGAAAAAGGAAACGGTTGAGAAGTCACCGTGTCATTATGCACGACATTCTTAATAGCGTGTCGCGTCTACGGCACGCGTATCCGCAATCAGCGTCTCTCTGCGCTCTCTCGGTTGATGCAACCGTCGAGTGGGTTTGCGCCAAACGTAACCGTCGGCGTCGGTGTGCCCCAAACTTCATGGTCGTTTAAATTCTTCTGCCTACTTTTACCGCCGAAATAGGATCGCAGGAAATAGCCGTCTCTCTGTCGCCGAATTCTTAGCCGATGTCGGTTAAAGTTGCGTCAGAAATCCGTAGAGTGAAAGCGTGGCACGCATTGGGTATTTATTTATGACCAGAAGGGGGGAGCTTCGATTTTGGCGACTTACAAAAGAAGATCGTGGGACTCTAATTTTACACGTGCAGAAAAAAAAGAAGACAAATTGGAAATGTCAACGCAGCGGTTTCGGTCTCATTAAATCCGCGGAATTCCCTATTATTTCGACATAGACGAATTTGCGGCCGAGATATTTGCGAATCACTTTTCCGCTTAAATCAAATCATCCCACACGCGATGCGATAATTGCCGGAACATCATGCCGTTGCATAATGGAATTTCGTAACAGTGTCTTAATCGCAGTGCGATTTTTATCGCGACCGTACTGGCGGCCGACTGACTTATTTAATCGTACACACTGATGCGCATTTTATCGTTCTTTAATCACCAATCTGTGGCCGCCGATGATCGGGTCTCGAGATAAGTTGGCGAATCCGCTCTCGCAAGATAAACTTTCGTACAACGGGGTCAGTTAGCAAAAATATCTGCGGAAGAAAATGGAACGCATAAAATCACGCGTCCCTCTCCCCCTCCCGCCAAGTATAACGAACGTCAGATTTACGACACGGAAGGAATAGAATTAACGCTCTTCCGAGGCGCTCTCGTCTACCTGTCTACTACTCTCTCGTTATCGTAGCGCTACGATTCACTACTCGCGCTCGCGTAACCGCGGCGCGTTCTCCAGTACGCTACAGGCAGCGGCGGAGGCTCCGCGCGCTTGTTCCGGGAGTCCCCGGTCCCCGACCCATGCACCATGTTGAGAGTCGCCGCGAGTCTCCCTCGCCTCGTTCCCTCACTCATTCTCTGTCCCTGTCCATCTGCACACCATCGTTTCGCTCTATCTCTCCCCGTATACGCTATAGCGGCCCCGCAGGGAAGGAAAAAGGAGAGCCAACGGGATCGGACAAGGATACGGCGATGCGCACGGTGACAGGGAGGAGAGGAAGGATATACGCGAAAGAAGGAAAGGCGAGAGGAGAGAAAAGGGACGAAGAGAAAGAAAAAGCGCGGTACGAAGAGTCCGGACGGTAGAGAGATCGAGGGAGACGGAGATACACGAGCGCATATACACGCACAAAGAAATGAGAGGACGAAGGAGGAACGACAATCGGGAATAACACGCGGGGGGTCTCGGCTCTCTCACGACGGAGGACGACGGACGAAGGGAGAGTGGACGCAGCAAGGAAGGGTGCGCAGGGAGCGAAGGAGTAAGCGGCGGCGGTGGCGGTGGCGGTGGCGGAGGAGGACGAGGAGGAGGAGGAGGAGAGCTCTGGAGCAAAGCGCGGGAAGCAGCGCGAGGGGGGTACGAGAACGACGATAGAGTGACGGTAGAGAGGGGTCCGGGGGGCCGGTGGGGGTCTGGCAAGAAGCGCGGGATCCCATTGGTTCGCGGCCGGGCCATATTATAAGCGGCTGCAGTCCGCGCTAGTTAATGTTAGCTCGAACCTCCACGAGAGACGACGCATCTCTCTTGTCCGCCGTCGCCGTCGCCGCCGCCGTCGTTACTACTGCTACTACTACTACGACTACTACTATACGCACGCACGCCTCTACATAGCGCCGCCGGAGTACCGCGTACCGCGTGAGAGCCGTTTACCACACGTTCACGTACACAGACACCGCAAAGAGAGAACGAGAGAGAGAGAGCAAGGAAGAGAGACAGAGAGGGACCATCAACCTGAGAGATAACACGCGTTGATAAGAGACGCGCCGCATCAGAAAGATCGCGATTCTTCCGCAAGCGCACGTATACACGCACTCGATTTCGTCCGCGAGCTTCGAGGAGTCCAGCCACGCGTTCGTCGGTCCAGTGTTCGCCGTCGTTCAGCTATTGTTCGGGGACGCGTGTCGATCGTAGGATCGAAGCGGCCGAGTGTCAAAAGTGAGCGAGAAAAGAGAGCCGGAATCCTAATTCGCCAGGGTCCAGTGAGGGAAAGAGAGGGAAGCGTAAGAGAGATAAGACGGAGAAAGGGACCCAGTTTCCTTTGGACACCACCGACGAGAGGGTACCAAGGAGATCCAAAAGCGCGAGATAAACCAGGACCGAGTGCGAAAGCGAATAACGAAGTAAGTCCCGTTGCATCACTCGTTGAAACCTTCCCGCGGACGAAATTCGAGAAACATCTCGACCGTATCTCGATCATATCAGCTACACCGACATAATGATACTGACATGATGTTACGTATAGTTTGTAAGCTATATTTTTTTTATGACGCGTAGCGTTTATATGCAGCGACACGAGGACGGATACCCGTAAACTTCACTTGTTTGCCGTTCCATTAGAGTCGTGATTTCCAGAATTAAACTCAACTCGCGTGTTGGCTCTAAAAATAACAAAAAATAACACTATCGATGAACCACGTGGACATTCCTTCTGAAGTTTTTTAAAGTTTACAAATCAAAGTCGCGTTAGAAAATCCTAATACCTGTTAAGTCGAGAATTTATATTGACCCTTGACATGGTCCTGATAAAAAATCTATATTTACGTGGACCCCTGGCAGACACAAAAGAAAGAGGGAGAGAGCAAAATAATGAGAGAGATTTGACGCGTTCGCGTTTTCCCGCTTGCTCGAATCGAGACCCGAGAAGAAGCAAACAGGTGGTCGAATAGACGACGATCGAGGCGGCGACTCGTGTCAAACGCGCTGCTTTTCGCAACTTCAATCCGTTGATTTTTGTCTCTTCCCGAAGAACTCATCTTTGATGAATATATTGAAATTAAGAAACTAATTTTTACCCAAGGATGCAATTGAAATGATAAATTAAGAATTTGCTCTTTTGAATCTTATTATTTAAGTCTGACAAATTCTGAACATTTATTCTACTACTCTTGCGTTTAAGTTATTTAACTAAAAATTAAAAAATAAAATTTTTCGTATCTCGTAATTGTCTTGCAACGATATAGAGAAAATATTATCTTGCCTCACGAAACACGCATTGCTTTCACTTAAAATAGCGAGCGCGTAATTTGAAGTGTTAAAGAGCGCGGTTAACCCTTCATGCACTTGACCTTTGCGCACTCGTGCTGGAGAGTAAAATCAAGGGTGGCGGATGGCATCTCGATGTTTATTCCCGTCTCGTGTAGTCTTGGTCCAAGACACGACTCGTAATTACATCCATTTCGCATCGATTAGGACATCGTTGCGATATTAAAAATTTTCCTTTTACGTTTATCAGGTTTTCGCATTTTTCCATTAAAACTGAAAGCGATAAGCGGCGTACGCGATTGAAGAATAAGCAACGTGCAATTTCCGATAATAAGTGTCTACACACGAAGGCTAGAGTTAATAAATTTCGCCAGGGTTTCCTCTAAGCGGTCAATATTTATATTGGGACGCAAACAAAGTTTCTTTCCTCTGCCTCGGTAAAAAGGAAAGGAAGAAAAAGGCGAGAGCAACGCGCAATGCACTAGGTGACCGGCCATGGACCGCGGCTAAACGCGCGCGCGCGCGCACGCACGCACGCACGGCGGCCTCCTCGTTCGTTTTCAGTCACTCGTTCTCCTTGTCCTTCTATCTCGGCCCACGCGGGTTTCTCACCACTGCAGCACTGGGACGAGATGCGATTTTTTCCTGCGTTCGCGGTAGATCGATCGTCGTAGGTTTTCGCGAAGGCCCCGCGATCGAAATCGGGACTGACCGCCCGGAGCCGCCCCCCATACCCGCGGCCCGAAAGAATGTATAATCTCGCTATATCGCAACAAAAAGAAGAAAACAAAAAGGCAGCAGGATCGAGGCGCGCAAACATCGTCAGAAATTTTAAAATCATCTTCAGCTGCATTGCATCACGATCCTCACGCTGGATAAACCACGCTCCCTGCGTGAAATCTTTGACTTGAAAAATGAGAATCGTTTATTTTGGACGGGACGACGCGTTTAATTTACAGAAACAATTGGAGAGCGGACTTATCTCGTTAATTGTATTAAAATAATCGCTGAATGAATGCAGGAATAGATGCGCAAGGTAGATGACATAGCTTCAGCCAGCTTATACTGACAAAAAGGGGGGAAGCAGAGAGCGTTCGAGAAAAGGTCGAGGAGGAAGGCGAGACGAAACGGTGAAAGGGAAGGGCGTGTGTTACGGGGTCTATCTTTAGAGTTCATTCAGAGAATCTTTTGCTCTCGCACAGCCGGGCGAGGGCCAAACGTCAGCCGATTCACGCCTCGATGACCCACACATACACGCACTCACACACACACACGCGCTCACACACACATACACGCTCCCTCGCGCGTTCTTCTCCGGTATGTAAGCTAGCGCCCGTTAAACATGGCCTAAATGCAGCGGTGGGGCGCCTTAACAGGTGTGGAGAATTCGCGTTCCGAGGCGTATCTGACGCGATCGTTTAGAGAGGCTAAGAATTCCTATTTTTCGTACTCACGAAGCTCGATTAATTTCCGTTTCTTCTACTTATGAACAGACAATTCATATGTCTAATGAAATGTTCGAAAAACAATTACGATCTGTAATTGGCTTGCAAATAAGATTTACAGAAAACACGTAAAAATTTTAGATTTCGACAATTTCAGAGTAAAATCTCTATAAACAGATAACCAATTCGAATCTATACATTTATGTGTACGTGTAATAAATTCAAATAACTGATCAGTAAAAAGAAAAATCGGGGAAATTGATTCTCGCGATTCATTCTCCGATCAAGAAGGGAAAGAATGGATACGTATCGTTTACCGATCTTGTACTGTTTTCAAAATCTTTCGAATTTCGAATACGTGCTTCCAGACGGTTTTGCGCGAATGAAAAGATTAGAACAACGCGAGTGACGACTATTTCGAGGAAGGATCGGAAGAAAAACGATCTCGGAGGTCAACGATTGACGCGTTCGGTGGTCTTCCCGGAAGTACGACCGTAGGCCCCATGCAGACATAACGGGCCTTTTCCTAAACATCTGCCGATCCAGAAGAAGTCGAGCGTGCGACTGTTTTATGACCTCGTAATCTCTTCGCCGCGCGACAACTGGATCGGTTCGCCAAAGAATCGCGGAAAGGAAGACGTAATTTCTTCGTCTTCCACGGCTTTATCTTCTTCAGTAACAAAAGAAAAAGATTTCGTCGACATAACTGACTCGATTCATTCGAAGTAACAGAATTCACGCGGTAAAATCATCTCACGCGTTATTAATCCTTATTAATCTTAAGGTTAATGGTTTTTATCATATTTTTAATCGCACTCTCAGAAAAGAATTCTAGATACAATACTATTAGGATCGAAATAGGGCCAATCATATTTAGTATTGAAAGAAGAATATTTTAATCTTAAATAAAGGAATTCTTAAATTAGACTTCTAGAAAAAAGAATATTTTAATCTTAAATAGAGATATTCTTAAATCTAGAATAAAATAATCTTGATGCTATCCCTCTAATTTTCTCAGAATTATTCTAGATTCAAGAATTCCTCTATTTAAGATTAAAATATTCTTCTTTTAATACTAAATATGATTGGCCTTATTTCGATCCTAATAGTATTGTATCTAGAATTCTTTTCTGAGAGTGCGGGCTTGCTGTACAGTTATAAAACATATCGCAGTCCCGCGAATATATCCAACATCTAAGAATGTCTTTTCGAGTGAGACACGGACGAGAGCCCATGATACTGTAAATAACCGCGAGCGTGTGCGAAGCGTGGCAGAGAGGCTTATGATCGATTAAATCCACGGATAGCAAACGCGGCCATAGAGGAGAGACGAAAGAAAGAGAAAGATGAGAGAGAGAGAGATTTCGCAATTTCTTCGGCCGGAGGCCACTCGCCGTTTCTGAACGCTGACATATCTTCAGGGAGATCCGCAAATATCGCGGCGTCCTTTACTTAGCGCGTATCGGCATTGCGAGCGCGACACCGCCTGCTATTTTTAGAGAACGGGAATGCATTTACCGCAGCGTGACGTTTTATAGTTTGCTTTACGAGTTGAGTCGCGCGGCGCGCGGCAATTGCTTTACGCGCCGCGCGATTCCGCTCCTCAATCAGGTATTCTCAGTAAAGAACGCTCGTTGAAATGTTTAGGCATCGAGCGAGCGTTTCTCGGTGTTATTGACCCCCGTGTGAAAATCGCGGCAAAACGTAATTGAGATGCGCGGGTCGCGAGTTATCGCTATCGATAGATTAGGTGAAGCATAATCATTGGAGTCATGTGTCACATAGAATGCATATGAGAGATATACATACAGCGAGAGATTCTATATTTATATAACGGATAACGGCTAAATTTTATAAATTAAATGTAATTAAATCCACAAAATAATTTAATTTTGTCGTTGAATTAAAAGTAAACGTAACTGGCAATCGTAAAAGTAACGATAATCATAATTAATAATCATAGAATCAATTTATGAAATAACCTATAACATAAATTTGTATCGAAACCATCGATATTAAATGCAGTAAATTAACAGTTTTATAAATACAAAAGAAAATAATTCTCCTCTAGATATTGCTAATCGGTTGACCATACTTGGCGAGAGATCAGTCTCGTTGAAGTCATTAAGTTTCACGCCGCTCAAGCGGCTCGAATTAGAATCACTCGACACTAGTCGCTGAAAACTATTTTTAGATTCTACTACGACCATCAATGGTCATCGATCAGCGTCTCTCGCGTACCTACATTTCGAAGACAGGAAACGAGACCTATTACGGCGACTAGCCGTATCCTTGCCCGCGCTGGATATACATACATCTCTCGCGTTCCGTTACGGATCAATTATTTATCTCATCTCGCGGAGTGATTTATCCGTTTTAAACTTTCTCGGGGAGTCTCGGTATCGCGCCGCCATTCGATCGGGCGTAAATTACACGTGTCGGAATATACGTATGGAGAATCATGGAAGATCACGCGTGATCTCACGTCCGTCCTCTACGCACGAGCGATCTCGATCGCTTGGATCGCTTTTACCGCTGTTTGAATTACCAGCGCGGATCTATCCTTGAGCCTCCAACGATTTGTATATCATTTCAAACAAAAATCGTCGAAAATCTTTTAAAGATTTCCTCATTATATCACTTTATGCGCCAGATCGATATACTCCTCAGAGACATCGGCTCGGCACGCATATGTCGATAGCTCGTCGAAATCGAACGGAACCTCGACCAGCTGGCCTTCCATCGACGGCAAAAAGAGAGAAATCGACCTCTTCTTAAACGTATCAAACGACGCTTGAACGTCCAATGAATGGCATTCACTTGACATCTTTCTAGACTCTCGTGATCATTTCGCATTCATTTAAACATTCTCAGCATAAACGTGCATATCTTTGTATGAATAATTAACCGTAGAAAAGTCGTAGCTGCTTCTCTTTCAAACGTCAATCCCTAAACTACCCCCTTCAAACTACCCCAGCGTAACTTGTATCTCGTTTAAATAGATCAATAATTGCATTTCGATTCTAATCTTACTATTGTTAGAACATTTTAATTACTGAAAATAGTAATAAACAATAATAATGATAAATGCGATATCAATCTTTTAATTATTTGCAATACGTGCACGCATATCATGAGAGCGGTACATCCTTTTCCCTTTTCAAATAAAAATAGATTTTTATAATTAAAGAGGATACGTCGCCAAGCGAGTGTACGCGGGATTTAAATCGCACGAATCGTCGGAGCGAGAAGGGTAGAGATACTCCCTTCGGGGAGAAACCGAGCCGACGACGTCGCGAGAGCGGAGCGAGTCGTGCGCGAGAGATCCGGTACCGCGAGCGGCGGCGGCGAGTACGAAGCGAGAGGAGGCGAAAGACGGAGAAAGGCACGGTTTCTCGTAATGCGAACCGTAGGACGCCAAGCTGTCTGCCGGGACACCGGTATACCCCACTACTTCGATCGCGGCCGTCGGTCGGTCGCCGCGAAGTAGTAGTAGTGACGGTGCCGGTGCGGCCGCGGTCCCCCTTGCAGCGCGGAGACCCGTCCCATGCGTTTCTCTCGTTGGCTCGGTCTGCTGCCATCTAGACACTGTCCTCGCAGACTAAAAGTTCTAGAGATTACTTCTTAATCAAAAGTCTTGAGAAGGAAATTTTAATAAATTCAAGTCATTAAAAATGTAAACTTAGAGATCTTGCTCCGTTCTGTGAATGTACTAAAGTAAAAGGTAAAATCCGGAAAATCGTCAATCAATGGTCGGTTTGGTTCAATTTTTTTTTTAAATATTTTTTTTGCAGGTTTTTTACAAGTTTTTTATTAGTTTCTTCCTGGCTGAATGAAAATTTGCTTAATTTCGCTTAAAACTATAACTACAGAATGTTGTCGATCACGATAATTTTCGAAGACCATATGCTAATCTTCTCGTGAATATTTCTTCACGCGTCTTCGGTGATGCATCGACCAACGTTTTTACTTTCTGAATGCCGAATGAAGATATATCATTAACGTGACCGCAAAGTACGTTAATGTATCTTCCTCTCCAGTCGCATTATCTTCCCGCGCTCATCCGTTACAAGGATCATACGTGGTAAATTATACGGCGACGTCATGTAGGAAGCGGCCTTTCGCGGTCCAAGTTTCTAGAGAATGTCTCTCCATCCCTCTTGATGCCATCTCCACTATAGCGATAGCGATGCAACATTTCAGCGTGTGTACATACGCGACGTACGAGTGGAATGAGAAAGAGTTGGTGCGGCAGAGATGCGGCCGACAGAGCCGGTTCTGCCCTATATACGCGAGATAGTACGCGCATTCTTTCGTCGATAGAACGACCAGCAATGAAATCGTTTATTTCTGCAAAGGGATATTATTTTAAAAATCCCAAATATTTAAATCGGAGAATAAGGAACATACAAATCTAGATGAAAAAAGACTACTGCGCGCATTGACTTTACGTCTTCAATATTTTTGACACAAACTCCTCTATAAGTCGAGTAATTTCATTATCTTCGCCAGATTGCCAGTCGATCTCGGAAAATCAGACGACGCGGCGTATCGCGAGAATTTATTGCCTTTTTCTCACGCGCGTGACGTACGCTCTTGATAATTCGGATGTCGACGAAACATGGTCGCGGAATATCGCTGACCGATAAGAGCACACGACTGCTGGCGAATTCCAACGCAACGGGGTTAACGCATCTCTAGAGGCTGACGCGCAGCCTAGGTACTCTCCGGGGACCGTGTAAATAAATCGCGCGAATCCCTCGGTCCCTCCCTCCTCTCCTTCACCTCCGTCGCTCGCACCGCATCTCTCGACGTGTATTCACGCCGCGTGCACGGCGCGCAGGAAGACAGAAGGCTCTCTGTTGCGAACGTACACGGTGCATGCTCGATCTAAAACCCGCGGGAGTTCGACGGTAGAAAGTCTCGCCTTGGAGAGCCTGCTCAAGTACAGGGTAGCGAACGCAAAAGGAGTAGTCCCGGCCTCGTCCGCATAAGAATCTTGATAGTAGCGAAAGAGTGACAGGCGTTACATTACATTTAGAAAGTTATTTGCTCGTTTTATCGTTATTAAAAAACACTGTTTGTCATTTCAAAGACCCGTACGATTTATCAGTTGTCAATTCTGTATTGCTGCAATTACATTCGGGTCGGATTTATCGGGCTTGCTCCGAAATTGAACTTGGCGGAGCGACAAGCGGAGGTTCGTTGCCATCGACATGTACTATCTGGACTGCGCCATCCATATCTAAACAGTGTACCAAAATGGTCCGCGTCATAGAAAAGGATAGAGCGTAATATGTGCGGCCAATCTCTGACTCTTTTCAACCAATATTACAGTGTTGAATGGAAAGGGATAGATATCCAGTAGTATATGTCGATGTTCGTTGCACTTGTAAAAGTACACGCAAAGAGGATCGGAAAGGGACGCGAAAGTACGCGAGCGCGGCGTACTTTCAAGGGGATGAAGCGGGAGATATCTCGTCTCGGGCATCTTTCTAATTGCGAACCGCTGCACAACCTAGCCCTGGCCGATCGCCACAATGTGTGCGTTTTAATTCTGATGTTTCGCTTCTCTCGCGACGCCTCTATTCCCGACGAAGGCTGCGGCGGAGAGGTTCGTTGCACCCGTTCGCGTGCCGCGGAGACGCGAGGAGACGGTCTGCAGCGGACAACGCGCCGTTTTGTACGCGACTCGCGAAATCCAGCCTCCCTGCCTTCGTCGCAAATAAATGAGTCGGTCGTGACACATTATTCTTATTTATCAGTCAACAGGGAAAATATTCTGTCACATTGATGCAACTGTATAAAGAGTTATCGTAAAAAATTGTAGGTGTTGCATTTCGAAAAAAGACGTCGAACTTATTATTATTAACCCTTCGTGTGCAACGTCGGGTCACCCGTGCCCTGGCGAAAGTGACTGTCCTGTATGTCAAGTGTCTGTTTATATAAATATATTGTTTAAACAAATGAAAAAATCGGCAATATAGCGATTGATCCTTAAAGTAGGATAGTTAATAAGGTAACATGAATTTTTTCAGATTTTTTTAGAACACTTTAAAGTATTTTTTAGGCGTCGGAAATGAGTGACCCGACGTTGCACGTTACACGTGCCGAAAAAGACGTTGCACCCGAAGGGTTAAATATCTCGTCCTCCGCGCTTTACATTCTGCGTTTTTCGTGAAAGATCGCGTCGTTTCTCTTAAGGGAACGGTCCTACCCGCGGATTTCTCGGTGTCGCGATTCCTACAACGGCACGATTACGCACACACGTGTGTGTATGTGTGTGTGTGCGCGCATTCGCACATGCTTGGCGATCGGAGGAAGGGCGTGAGCGCGCGCAGAGGGTCCACGGCACACCTGTTGAGCATTCCTTCACGAATGCACGCGCGTGTGAGCCCATCGACGCGGCGCGCGGCTACGTGCGTCACATACGTCACCCGTGTACGCGCGCACGCGGCCCACAGGTGCGCTCATTAATTCCGCTGCATTGCCCGATGGTGCGCGCTGCTCCGAGCGCACCGAGGCCGAGAACAGAGGTCCACGATCGCGCAAAAAGAAAGAAAGAAAGAATGGCAGAATCGAAGGATCGATAGCTGATAAGCGTACGTCTGGGGGCGCGAAGGTTTATTCTCTTGTCCGCATACACAAAAGACGATAAAATATAACACATACAACAGTATTTTCAAAAAAGGAAAGATCGTATAGGAATAATTTCTCTGGAAAAAAGATATATATGATAAAGAGACAGAACATTTCTTCGTTAAACCATGTTATATACTTGCTGCAATAAATTATTCTGATTTTTATGACAAAAAGAATCTCCCAGATTTTATTACCGCAAATTATTAAATAAACTCTTGATACGGCTCGAAAAGCGAGCCGTACGCGGAAAAGTAATAAACCGCGACAACGTGACGCAATGCCGTGACGTTTGATTTACTAACATTGCAGGAAAAAAAATCATCACTGCTCTTTAGCTCTTGAAAGTAAGTTACGGCTGTGAGATCTGTGCGGTTAGTAATTAATTGAGATATCGGCGGCAGATAGAAGCGTCCATTTGAATTGATAATGTTGCCGCATGCGACGGGAACCAGTCGTGCCCCATCGACGAGAAATATGGTTATTGACTTGACACATGATTGACGTTTACCGGACACTCTTTGTGCGCGAGCGGGTGAATGTATTTTCACGGCGCGAGCTTCATACGCTATCCGGCCGTCTTTACGATCGGCTGCGGGGACATCTCGGTGTTATCTACTTACTAGACATTATACGCGACTACTAGACTAGCGTATAATGATCGACTCTGTAGAAAATGGACGGAGTTCAGAGAAGGATTACGATCGTCTCCTAAAAAAGACTTGAACGTTGTATTATTATTTATTACGCACTAGGAAACGAGAATTGTTGCGGATGTGCACAAAAAGAGTATAACGATCATATTTTTTAGTCCGTCTATTGTATATTTTATTATACCGTTATATACGGAACAAAAATTGAAAGTTTTTAAGTTTTTAACTACTTACCGTATGTACGCGGCGGACACTATGTCAAACGAATGACCGCACGCGGATCAAAACCTATGTGCGTAATGCTAATATTTATGCAATGGCCTTAATGCGCGCAACGGTGGCGTTTCTACTTGCCAACCTTGAATCACTTTTAACAATAAAGTCATGCGGGGACGAACGTGAATCTCCTAGTTTCATCAGGCGCGATCCTCGCGACCGACGGGCGGTGTGGATTTTAATTAAGCGGAAGTCAAATAATTCGCGCGGAGGGATCATTGATACGTTACCAATTTACGAAATATATCGACGTGTTCGTCCACTCCGTTCTCTTAACTGAAAGATCTCCCTTCCCCGGCGAAACCCGAGACTCGCTGTCTCGACCGCCATGGGTGATACAACCGCGACCCGATATCAGAAGGTAACATCATCGTCGCTAATTACAGACGCACACGGCGCAAGAGGAGCCGGAGGCGGCTGGGAGATAAATCGATTCCCTCCTCGTCGGAGATCTCCCCGATGAGGCTCGGACGGGCGAGGAATGCCGCGCCGCGAGTGCGTCGTCTCTCCCGTGAGAAATTTCGCGTTCAATTAATGGGCCGAGTGGAGCGTCATGCCGATCGGAATCGCTTGGCTTAGCATTTAATCATCGCACGAGTGCGCAAAGGTCGGTAAAGGCCAATAGAACCGTCCTTATATAATTATCGCGAGTGGGATTGACGTCATTGATTTTACCACGGTGCCTGGTGCCGCCGTCTGGTCTCGCGCGACGACGGTTATAGGCAACAAAGCGATTTCGCCTTTCCTGCTCCGAGATCCGTTTCCACGAAAATAATTGGCGGTGGCCTCGATGGGATGATCTCCCGCCTCGTCACGGGCCACAGGTCCTCCGAATTCTCTCTTTTTATCTTCTCGTTAGAGGCACTTTTCTGCGCAGCGCGTGTATGGTCTGACCTCCCGATCTTGCCGGAACGAATGCCTTAATGACTCAAGTCGCGTTAACGATCGGATATGCGCTAAGCGACTATGTGTAGTATAGGTAGATCATTAGCCAGTCTCCGCAGGAATACGTATTTAGAAAGGAAGCATTATTTTATCCGTATCTGTCGCGAGGAAAATAATTATCTGCGAACTTTGCACACGCGCGATTATATGCGAAGATAAAGAATAAAATTATGATATAACATGTAGTTAATATCAAATGTAAATCGCGCGAACCGTGGAAGTCTAGATCCCCGATCATTTCTTGCCTAGTTATGGTAGCCGTAGAGTTAATCACGATAGTCGATAATGATATACCTTCGTGACATTTCGTTCGGAGAAATTCTCAAGCAGTAGGTGCTTACGTATAGTATAGTTACGTAATGTAACGCCGCCAATTTTACGCAGGGTGGTCCAGATTCAAGGTGGTTCAGATGCATCCCTTTCTTTACTTATTGCATACGACGAACAATTTCCCTTCCGTGAATCTCTCGCGCTCGTAACGTCATTGACACTTTCGTGGTCAATGGGAAAAAAAAAATGGAACGTGACTGAACTCAAGACCACCCGGCGTAGGAAAGCGGCGCCCTCGGCTAAGGGGGTCAAAGATCCTCCTCCCCTTTAATAATACGTTTTTCACCGAGAAAAATCATTCGCGGCGATACGGTCGACACACCGTTCTGCGTATCGAGGTACCGAATCGCGCTCGAAGGAAACACGACGGCCGCGGCGCGGCGGCGGTGGGCCCTTTGCATACACGCGCGCGCATTATTACTCACGTACACGTACACGCACGCGAGATGGTAGGCAGGTAGGTCCGCGGACGTCAAAGAGATCGGCGGGGCCCCGGAGAGAAGGAGAGTGCCTCGTTGCCGCTTGATTTACGGTCCGCCCTGTCCTTTTTTTTCCCTTCCTTTCTTTCCTGGGGGCCCCCTCGTTCCGCCGCCCTCTCAGTATTTTCGTCTCTGTTCTTCGCCTCCCTCTCCTCCTTCCGTACGTATATAGCGTGTGGTGCAGCACACGTATCGCATGGCATATGTTATGTGGTACATGGTATACCGGCGGGCGGCGGCCGACCGCCTAATTAGAGGGCTCGCCCCTCCTCTCGCCTTCTCTCGTTCGGTTGCCTCGACATCTTGATCTCTCCTTCTCGTTTTTCTCGCTCCCCTTCTCGCTCCTCCCTCATCGTCCGCGCGCACATACGCGTGTAAAAACCACAATCCCGGCCACAGCAGGCTGGTGCGCGCGTGCGGCACACGCGTGTGTGCGTCCGCGGTGAATTCAAGCGGCGTATCACGGCGCGCTTTCTTTCGCCGATTTGCGTGCATCGCGGATTGCAGGTCCAAACGAAGTCCGTTATATTAGGTAATCGAGAAAGTTTATTTCGTGATGCCATTTGCATTTGCAATTTTGATAAATTATTTTGCAACGCTGATAATTAATTCCTAAGCGAAACGAGCTGGTGGAAAGAATATACAAAGTTAAACGCACGATGAATGATTATTGTATTCACGGCCGTTAAATTTCCGCGGTAATACACAATAATTACAGTGATTACTGGAATAAGCGTATCCTTTATTTATTATGCTGATGTCAATTAGCATTTTCTTAAAACACAATGATGCTGCGCTATCGTAATATACCTACAAGGCCGGCGGGTATTATTATTTCATGAAACAACTCCAAATGTGATTAAAAATGAACGGATTATTATGCCGCAAAAATGCACCTACGCGCGCGCGGATAATCTTCCAAGGCCCGACTCGCCACTGACTCGGTTTTCGATGCGTAAATTTCGTATCCCAATGACAGGCTTTTCGAGAGATATCTCCGACGGTTATCTCCCGACTCTGGAATAATTCCGCCGGCCGTGCCCACCGTGCCGCGAGTCATTACTATACAACGATGTACGAGCGCGCGGGTCCACCGTGGGACACACGGTGTACACCGGCTACATAGTGCCCCATCGTGTGTATATTCGTGCGCGCGTCCATACGTATATCACAAACGAGGCGATCGTGCGGGCGCACACGCTCTCACGGGGGCCTTACCGCGGGGCGAGGGGCTCCCTCGCGAGAGCCTGTCCGGCAACTCCTCACGGGATTGAGTCATCCGGCACGAGAAAAGGACCACCTGGCGAGGAGAGCTATATATCTAACGATACCGCCGCGCGGTTCTTCGGGCTTCTCCTCTCTTCTCTCTCTCCCTCTCGTTGTCCTTCTCTCGGGGGTCCAATCGGGCCCTCGGGTCCCCCGCTCGTTGCCCTCGACGAGAGCGTGTAGGACACGCGGACGCTCTCCGTCTTCTCCCCCGAGGGGACCCCGAGAACGCGTTTCGGTAATTGCACGCGTTTCGCCGCTTCTTCTTATCCTCCTTACCGCGGTGGTTTTTTGCGGAAGGCCCCACCGGCGTGTATACGGTGACTTTTTAAAGTCGCCGCTCTTTTCGGCGTACGCTGTTTATCCCGCTTTTATGTTCCTCCCGAGGTAATGACGGGCCCGCATGGTACACGCGTATATACCCTCTACCTGAGGCATCACCGATCCTCTTAATGTCATCGCGATGACGAGGAGGCCGCGCGGGGCGCAGGTCGTTGACACTAGCCGCACCGATCGGGGATCGAGATTAGATTCGGCGCGACTGTTCCGGATTTTTGGGGCCGACGCGGTACAAAAGGGACCTGTCCACCCTCGAAAATCATCTTTCGCATTCTACCGAACGGATTTTCTAAAGAGATTTCCCGGACAAAGAATGGCATTCTCAAGGGTTTGTCTGCGAAGAAATTAGGAGCCGTGAAAATTCCATGTCGCGATTTATTGAACATATAACGTACACTAATTAGACATTGTCGTGCAGTGAGAAACAGAAAACAGAGAATTATTTTTAAAAAAATAATATATACACAGTTGTGTGTGCAATAGACTTTTAATATATCTATTCGATAAAAAAATTTCAATTTATAGTCAACTGGCAGATTTTTAATACAACTCTCAAGTTCTCGCGCTACGTTTCGAGGACAGCGCGATCGTACCTGGACACCCTATATACTATGCGCAAACGAGCCGCCGCGGGGCAGAGTGCCGAAGCGAGCGTGTGGCTTTTTGCCAAAGGAGTCTCGCAGATTGCACACCTGTGCGTGGTCGAGGAAAGACCTCACCTATCGAGCAACTGGTCTCCATTGACTTTTTTTCCCCCTCGCGCACCCCTCGGCACGCTTTCGTGCTTTTTCCTCTTTTTTTTCCTCTTTTCGTGCCTGTGTCCGCCTCGCCGTGCCACCCTCTGCGTATTTTACCTTCCTTTATATATACGACATACGCATAAGATGCATACGTTGTGCGTCATAATCAGATCTGAAATCTGAAATAGCATCTATAAAATGGACGGACTTCTAGAATAACGATTTGCAATACCGAGAATACAATCTTCCTTGAGTTTTATATTATTCCTCAAAATTTTATACATATAATATATAATTGTATTTTCGAATTTTATTTTTATTATTAATTTAAACATACTAAAAAGATATGGGGCAACTGTTGCAGAACTATCGCAGAACAATTAGCCTAATCATGTTTACAAAAAATCAGTATTAGATAAAACAAGAAATTTCGAAAAGGATTACTGATGATACTATTGATGATGATATCAAAATTTATCTTTCAGTATTCTATGCTGTGAATAAAAGGATGATTGATTTTTATTTTATTATCTGACATTTTGATTTGGTTTTGCATCATCATCCGATATTGCGATATGGAACGACTATTAATTCTCATTCGGATTATACGCATAATCTCTATACGGGGAGCGGAATACGTATGACTTGCACTGACCCGATCTCTGTGTTACGCCCACAGGCCGTTCGGTCTAAATATAGCGACGATTTTTCGCGAGAGACGCAATCGAGACGTTGCTATATCGACGCGACGCAATAATTCCGCGAGCCTTTTGCGAAACACATTTCTACGCCTTACGCGATCACAATTAATTTCGGTCGTCTCGAGAAAATAAAAAAAATAATGCTCTTCGTAAACCGGTTGCTTCAGTAATGATTAGATTATCTCAAAAGTTAGTTAATTCAAAAACTTAATTACAGTTTGCTTACAAAAACTGTAAATACGAGTAACTGAAATTATGTGTATAAGTGTTATAAAATTAGAAAATTTAATAGAAAGATTAGGTATAAGTTTTATGTAAAGTTTTCGTCAAAACTTCGAACTTCTAATGCAAATTCTAGCCAAACGAAGGAAGAACGTTGCTGCTTTTCGGACGAACACGTCGGGTTAAGGGATTTCGATTTACTTTATTAGCCGCTAACCGAATCTGCCCTCTAAATTACGATGAGCACGTTGCAACGCGTTATCGTGCGGCGATATCTTCGTAAGTCGCGTACGCGCGCTGGTTAAAAAGCACCATTACTTACACGTCGGGATCCTTACGGAACGGCTGGTTCTTACGCTGTCCGCCGGTGCAAAATATAATGTAATCTGCCTGTAAGTAAGTCGAATGTTTCGCCTCGTGAGATCGGGGGCCCAACCCGGACCCCTGTGTGCACACGCTGTACCGTTTTTTTAAAGCCGGCTCAATTACCGTCCCGCGGCCCGGCGGTATCAGAGGCGAGAGCGACGGTTCGCGGCGCGCATATATCGGTGCACTTTATGCCCCTGTGTGGTCCGGTTGTCAATGTACCGGGAAATTTAAGATAAGAGGCCCCACGGGCTTAAATCCGGGGGACGGGGGGACGGGGGCGTCCGCCGCCATTACCGGAATTGGGGCCAAGCAGAGAGTTAAGTCTCCATACCTGAAAATGTACCGGTGCAACTGGATCTAATTTATGATGTCTTTACGCGCCTCCGTATGTCGGACTCCCAGATTTTCTCACACACGTTATCCCGCTCGGTCTCCCTGCTCCCCCCACCGAAGACGAGATAAGGATAACCGAGAAGACTTATGAATGTGACGGGTGTTTATGGATCCTTCCTTTATCCTCCTTCATTAAAGAAGAAAAATTCGCCAATTTAGAGAGTACACGTTAAATATCTTGCTCGGATGTGTTAATTGAGTAAAATTTATCACCTGGGATATTTTGAATTTTGCCGTTCAATTGACAATTTGTAACTCAACGTTTAATACGTAAATTAACGTAACGAAACTCCGATTCTGTAAATACGAAAAACATTGTATCTATCCATTAAGATTCAATTTGAAATTTTGAAATACGTAACCTATGTGAAACATTTATTTCCTCTCACTATCTCATACGCACCCTAAGAAATTGGAGATCATATTTTAAGAGATACTGTATGGAATGCAATTAAATTAATTAAACAGAAATACTGCGCGCACACTCGTGACATGTATTTACTTTCACCTTATCCAGGACGCCTGGCAATTCTAGTTAAGCTATTGCTATTACGCGATGGTTGTAGAGACTGACGGCGGATTCGAGTCCAACGAAATCAATTATGTAGCAACGAGGGTGGCTTTGGAGACGAAGAGACTCTTGCTCTCTTTGATACGACGCCGCTGATCGTGGTTCACACCGGACACGTTCTGAGAAAGTCGATCCTCGAGGAGAAACGAGACAGATCTCGGAACATGTCCATTCTTTTCTGCAGAGACAAGCGCTTGCCTCTGGAAATCGGTACGAGAGTAAAGGGAGAGAGAGAGAGAAAGAAAGGGGAGGTGGGAGGTCAGAAAACGGAAGAGAGTGAGAGGAGAGTCTTAACGATCTCAGGATACGGGCGACTTTGGGGGCAAATTATCGGCCTGCGGCCAATTACCAGGTGGAGGCGCCGATATATAGAGGAGAGCGGTTGCCGGAGAGTTCCGAGAATCGTCCTGGCGGCTAAAAATAAGATCCCACCCGGGAGCGGTGATTATGTTCCGAAAAAAGAAGAACCGGGCGAAACGCTCGCTCTCGTGTGTGCAGGTGGCGGGTGGGATGAGAGAGGTGGGACGAGCCGCGGATGTTACGATGATACGGACGAGGAGGGAAAAAGAGAGGCGCAGGAGAAGGGAGGAGGCGAAAAGAAAGAGAGTGAGAAAGGAGGGGTCCTCCCCCCACCCTCCCTTCGTGGTGGATCATGCGCTGGGGCCTCAGTTAATGAAGTTGTCGGTTGAGGACGTTTACAGGTAGAGCCTACCTGCGTGTGGTCCATTCACAGCGACTGCTGCAGGACTGGTTAAGAGTTGCTTTACATCTCAGCCTGTGTGTATGTGTGTGCAGGTTGGGCCGGCCGGCCGGCCGGCCAGTCAATCGGAGGAGAAGGAGGAAGAAGAGAGGAAGAGGAGAGCGAGAAGGTGATGGGGTATATTGGTATACCCGAACGCACGCGTATGTCCGTCGTTACATATACGGTCGTGCCGACGACGTGGTATCGCGAAGTCGAACCTCCGGTTTCTCTCTCTCGAGGGTCGTATTTTTAAAGATCTCACTTTGAAAGGTACTTTTCGACCAAGTGTGTCGGTTTGGTCTAGTCGAGAAAAATATAATTGAAGAATATATAGGAAAGGAATAGAGAAGAATTCCTTGAAAAAGCTATATAAAAACCCTAAAGAGCACGCGCGGTGGACTAATCCGCTCGACAATTTATTACCTCCTTTCCAAAAGATGAATAGATCAGCGAAAATAGATATTGATCTTAATGAAATAAAGTCGGCGCTTTTAGTTGCGGCCTCCTTTCCAAAGGATGAATGGATCTAGCCCTTAAAATCGGGCCCTCTGGCGTTTGTAGGGTCCAATTTTAGATCCATTCATCCTTTGGAAAGAAGGCCGCAACAAAAAGCGCCGACTTTATTTCATTAAGATCAATATCTACTTTCGCTGCGAACGCATCAATCGTCAAAAAGAGTCGGAAATGACGAGACTATATTATGCATTCTTGGTGCTATATATGCATTCTTGGTATGCAAATCGCGAGAAAATAATTCCAACCGCGCGAAAGGTATTTAGGATACACTTGTAATAGCGTGTGAATATTTCTCATGCTTTCGTTGCCACGTCATCATCGTGTCAATTTAATTACGTCGCTTATCGCATCTTCTAGTCTAGTCTTTTATCAGCGAAAATATGAATTAACTTTTAATTAGTCGCGTTCATTAACTTCAATTAACTTTAATAAGTTTATAACAACCTCATCTATCTGGAAAGTAATATATGAAAAATGTGTTAATTTAATCAACATTATATATACGGTACAAAATTCTTTTCTTTTAATAATAGCTGCACAAATTAAATGCCATCATCTGGGGATTAATAAAAAAAATAATCGCTCGAATATGGTATTATACTCGTGATAAAACGTTACCGGCCAATATTGATCATACCTACAATTTAACCTTTCGGATATTAATTGTGCCTGATTCCGTATAATAAATATAACTCTTCCAATAGTGATGAGTCATGTAAGCGTAAATATATAAAAATAACGTATATAAAATAACGAACGTACATTTTTCCAATTAGATCTATCAATCATCCAAATAATCCGGATATAGGTGTATATAGAAGCAAATAACGCGGTTTCTATAAATATCAAATTATTGGTAACTGGCGCCAGTAAGCAAGTTGTAATTGACGTGAAAACCTCTTTCTGCTGTATCTTAGTCAGTAGCTAGTAACACGTGTTGATTCGTAACGAGTATAAAATACTTTAATCCAAATAGAGGTAACATTTTTATCAAGTTAACGAATCCAAGAACATTTGTATTCCATTTTTGCAAAAGATACAATATCTTATCAAATCTATAATCAAAAATTCTTCCAACGTGACATGCAACATCTCATTTTTAAATATCGCATTTAGAAAAAAAAAGACTTTAATCTAATGAGTTTGATTTATGCGTCTTTCTTTTGCAGATGATGCATCAGCAGCAGACTACCCAATCATCATCCAACGACGATTTCGCGATGTATCCATCGGCCGCGTATCATTCCTCGTGTTCGACGCTACTGTCGTCAACGTCGACGTCGACGTCGACCTCGTCGTCGTCGAGGTCGTCGTCCGCGAGATCGTCCTGTTCCTTGCTGGTGTCCGTTCTCACGTGGTCGTTGACGCTGCTGTTAATCTCGTCCTGCATCGGGCTGGGCGCGGACGCCGCAACCCTTAACGGCCATTTCCTGGGCAAAAGGTCGTTCTTCGACATCCAGTGCAAGGGCGTGTACGACAAGAGCATCTTCGCCCGTCTGGACCGCATCTGCGAGGACTGCTACAATCTCTTCCGGGAACCGCAATTGCACATGCTTTGCAAGTACGTTTAATTATCCGCAATGACTAGATACTTTCGCGGATCGACGGTCGGCAGTCGGAGACCGCGCGGGTGCTGCTGCTGTTATGCCGTTGTTACGTAGCGATTTGGAACGTAAAGTCAATAGAAGATGAGATATTCGCAATCGTTTGCGATGACGCGATTGATAGAAATACGATGATTTACATAAGGAGGAATTTGTGAGCTATCAGTTAGATGCAATGAATATTTTTAATCTGTTTGAAATTAATTGGGGCGGATGAATGAGGCTAGATGATAATTTCAGTTTGTCGTTTCTACTCGCGAGAAATAAACTGCTAAGATATTCTAATCCGTGTCTTGACTTTATACTAAAGAAACACTTGATACAATATTCATATGGATGTACTTCAAAAACTTTTTTTTATATTTTTACTATTATTTTACTTATCACATTTAATAATATATGTTAGTAGTGACAATCATTGTCTAATCTTTAAATATGGAATTATTTTATTTAAAATATTTAGAGCAATTTATTTTTCGAAATTTATTAATAATTTCCATGTCAATTTTTTTGTGATTAACTCGTAAGCTCGATTTGAGAGTTGGAAACGCATATTCGTTTTTTTTAACATCAACAAAAGTTCAACGATCTCGAAGAAGTTAGTGAATGCATATTTTACGTTTAATCGAGGGATTCTGCTGAAACAAATGTGAAGGAAAAAAATTGGATAAAGTCTCCCCAGATCGATTTCATCCTATACATGATATACAAGTCTTATCTCACGAGCTGACTATTTCCGGCAAAAGTCGCGATGGCACTAACCGGAGAAAAATCTTCCGAGTACTGGTGACGAACCGATTTCGCGAACGACTTCCGCCGCGTGATTTCTACCTTGAAAAATGTCGGCGGTGAACAACGGCCAAGGTGGACGCACGGATATGTACCTTTGTGTATACCTTTGCGGTGCACACGTGCTCCGCTCTCGGTACCGCCACACACAACACACACACACACATTCATACACGTGCGCGCGTTTGCCATACGTCGGCACGCGTATCGAAATGGAATGAGATTTCTCTTCTATTTATAGCTCGTGCGAGCGAATACCAACGCACATCCGCTGCTACCTGCCGTTTGTGCCGAGCCGCGTTAAGCCGCTTAACGGCCGTCTCAAAAGAGCTATTGTGTGACGAGAGCGAGCGGGATCAACGTGAAAAAGGGACGGATTGACGGGCTAGAGCTCGAATGCACATAACGGCGCGTAGCGCTAAATTTAGGAAAAATTTGCCGAGAAATGAAATGACGAGAAAGGGCAGATGCATCGGTCAACCACCGCTTAAAGAATGTTAGTGGAATAATCAGAAAGGTGCAAGGAAGAGAATTAATAATGAAAATTATGTTAAAGTTATTATTATCTAACACTAAAATTATTATGTGCGAAATTTGTTAAGTATTTCAACGTTGTAGAAAATCTTGAAATTCTGAGTCTTAAATTATTTATGTGTGGTCGATGCATCTACCTTACTCGCAAAGAGTTTATTAATCGTATAATAACACTCTAATTGTAAAGCAATTATAGGAATGGATTTATTCTGTGTCTATGCGAGGTGTTTTTCAGGATTTTCGAGCTACGAGCACACTGTCTACGAATGCAATTTGTGTTAACGTGACGTAATTCATTTTGTTTTTCTTTAACTCTCTGCAGGAAGGAATGTTTCACCACGGACTACTTCAAAGGATGCTTAGACGTCCTGCTGCTAACGGACGAGGTCGGAAAGATCCAAATGTGGATCAAGCAACTCCATGGAGCTGATCCCGGGGTTTAGGTAGCCTTTTCTTTTTAGTTTATGATTTCTCCTTTTATATGCCCCTTTCTTTTCTCTCCGCTTTTCGCAAATATAAAGAACTAACTGTGTCCGCTTGCTCTCCCATTATCCTTCCTCGTCTGCTTTCGTCCCGATATACGTCCACCCGTCGGAAACTCCGATTTGTTCACGCAATCTTTGCGTATGTCGAATGTACGTAAACATCTTGTAATATTTGCAATGCTAAGTTCGCTGAAAAAAATCGACGCGTTTTTTCGATTACACGATGCGAGTAATGACGAACGTATAAAAATCGTGATTGCATAATTAAGCGGTCGAGTTGTGCTTCATCATTCGCAGCGGTGTTTGGATCAGAAACCACATGCAAATGCTTCAAAAATTGATCATAAGCGACGATCTAATAACGTAATTAAATAACGTGTTCTCCGATTTAAACGCATTATCGAATGTATAAATAGTTTGTATAGGAGAGATTGAAGTTGTGAACAAGAATTACATATCGCGGGGTTGACTGAGTTTCTACTTATGCCTTACTTTAATACATTTGTTATTCCCTTTGCCATTTCAATTATATTTTCGTTGCATTTTGACACCATCCCCTGGACGAATATCCACGCGTATTATAGTATCTTCGCACCGAGATAATGAGTATGAGACATTAGGTAATTTTATGCAAGAGAGAAAAAAAGAAAGAAAGAGATCTTATACTTGCGAGCAATGCTGTAATAGAAAAGAACGAAGTGTTGGAATTGATCGTAATCTAAATTATAAGAAAACCTCGCATCTGTTTTAGAAATTAGCGAGCTCTATTAAAATCTTGGACAATTAATACGAAATATGAATACATGTCCATTTTGTTATTTGTTTGTAATTTAGTTTGACAAAATGCAGCATCGCTGGCAAAGTGATATATAGCATCATCTCGTACATTCTGACTTCACATTATCCACGTATTTTTTGCCTTTTTGGGGGACAACGATTTTTCGACTGTTTTTAACAGCAAGTTTACGAACGACTGTTTTTGCAGCAACATTTTTATCAATTTTTGCTCCTCGTCGATGTTTTTGCAGCATCATTTTTTTTCAGGACGATGATGAGGTGGCAGATCGACATAGAAATATTTTTTTTTTTTAGGTGGCGATTTCTGCGATTTTTCACTGTTTGACATTTTTGAACATTTTTGTAATTTTTTAAAGCGAAACAATTCGCACTCTACCCGTGATGTATAAACTCTTGATGTAGAGTGCGAAACAATCGATACCTTCCCACACATGTCCCGATGCCTAAGCACTAACAATTATTAACTCACAGACCTGTTTGCCTGAATATGCGTATCAATAAAATTGATACTGCACATAAAATTTTCAAGCATTTGTTCGAAATGCAGCTTGCGAATATATTGTAAAAAATTCTAAAATTGGCTTTCAAAATTTATAAATAAAGATATGTACTGAATCTACATCAAAATTCCAATAAAAAATTTAAATTAATTTGTGATATTTTATCGTCCACGAAAGTTTTTGTCCTATTTATAAATCCATCGGAACAATTGCGAACAGGTCTGATAACGCATCACGCCCGATAACCAAGCTTCAGTGATTACTCGTTATTCATCAGTGGACTAATCGATCTTTCTGTTCCCGATCTTTGTCCCCGCCGCAGGCAAGACTGCTTCAGCACACAATACTTCACGAGCTGCATCCAGGCGCTGCTGCTTGAGGACGAGAAGGAAAGGTTTCAGGAGATGGTCGAGTACCTAGGTCGCAAGAAGTAAACGGGACATGGTCGGAGCAACGACGCGCCGCACCACGAAGGAGACACATCACACGGTACACACGCTCTCATACACACACGCACACACACACACATGCAAACATAAAAACACGCGCGCGCATACACGATCACATACGTAAGACCAAGAAGGAGATCGATGCAGAACGCGGTCTCGAAAAGGACTACAAGGAGAACGAAGAGGAGGGCTTCGACGCGTTGATCGTCGTCGTTCCGCGAACTTCGAGGAGTCTGCGGCTTTACAAGATTTAATTTACATCTAACAAGATATACCATTCATCACCTGAAGAGAGAACGGACGAGAGAGATGATTCGGATGTCGCGTTGGAGAACGGTGAACGTCCCGACCGAGCCGCGCGTGTCGATCTCCGGATTCCGGATAGTTTCATCCTAAGATTGTCTGATTGCGGATGACCTGGAGAACGATACGGTACTTATAACGTTCATGAGGTTGAAAAAGACTCGTGGATGAGGAAAATTCGCGGTCGCATCTGACACGTGCGATTTGTCTGTCGACTCGAGACGTGATTTCGGTGTCCAAGCCGCGGTGTAGGTGAGGGATATCGTAAAACGTCGTTCTGTTCTAATATCGGCGAGTACTCGCGGTGCGATGAGAGTACAATTGAGAGAATTCGGAGGGAGACCGGAAGGGAGACCGGCGATCCTCTTCGCGGTGAGTCGCGTCGTTGCTTGACACGATGAAGAATGAAGTTACACAATAATACACTAAATAACGAGCCACGGGGGAGCGAAACGGTACGATTGCGCCATACAAATAAACACACACATATACACACAGCGAATCTCACATCCATACGAATTCTAGTCGATAAAATATCTGCGCTCTCGCGCACCACGCCACTCGTTTTTATTTGATAATTATTAATCGTCATCATTCATCACTATGTAGTAATAACGGTAATCTATATTATTATTATTATATTATTATTCGAATATTTTTACGTCACGATTATATTTTTATTATTATCGCCATTCTTCATCCGTTTGTTGTTTAGTTAACGATTGAGCCTTTAGTCGTTTATAGAGAACGTGCGCGCGACAGGACGAAGAGAATGCCGGTAGTTAGTACATCGCGTAACACAGATATATACATATTAACGCCTCTAAGGCATACGGAAAACAATTAAAAATAAACGCGGGAATTTGGCGAATATTCGAAAGGAAAGATTTTTTTATTCGGCTAAGTATTTTAAAGCAAATTAAGCAAAATAGATCGAAGGTCCATTGGTCGCTCAGACCAACCGCATTATTATTATTATTATTATTATTACTACTATTATTATTATTATTATTATATTATGTCATAGTAGAATTATTGTTGTTATTATTGCAATTTATATGACGACGTTTTCGTCGGGATGAACGCACTGGGCGGCACGGTGGAAGAGACGTTGGCAATGTTCAGCGGTATTCAATTACTGCACGCGATTCGAATACGCGCGTGCACGCTGCACGCGTGAAACACTCTCAAAAGCTTCGTCAAAGAGACAGAGACAGGCAGAAAGAGGTCTTCCTGTTATTTAATTTATTTACGAGCGACATCGCGAGCATCGCGATGGAGAGCGTCTTCCCCCGTGCCCGTCCGGCGGCCCGCGGACGGAGTCGCGCACGAAACGCGTAGTATTTATTTATTTTTTCACGTTCTTAAGTTACGTATAAGCGACATGTAGCAAAAGTATTAGCGCGCGTACCTAACCGAGGGAGCGGTGTTCGCGAGGGCGGCGGGGTAGGACGCGCGTCCTCAAAGCCACGTCCAATTGGATGATTGCTCGAGTGTACGATATGCAAACTAATCCCGGGGGAAAGTCAGTCCGACCAGGGACCACTCGCGTCCTCAATGAAGAACACCAAGACGAACACAAAAGAACGGCACGGGAAATCGGTCTCGCGGGATACCAATGAACGGGACGAATTTTGAAACAGCTCGGCTGATGGAATTGTTAAAATTTGAAAGAGTCGGTTTTGTTAACCAACTTCGATTTCAGTCTAACTTGATCGGGTGAGAATAAACATCGAGTTGGCGATGATATTATGAAGTTTATAGTTTTTCAATTTTGTTTTCGAGAGATAGAGAAATTGATCGAACGAATATTTAGACCAATTAATGAAACCGGCCCTAAAAGTCCGAAGATTCTGGTTCCTCTGGTTGTTTCTTGATTTCGAGGACACGTCCTAAGAAAATCCCGCCGTGCCTCGCGACATCTTATTGCCATTCTAACCGAGAGAATTACGAACCATTCCAAAATCAGTATTGAAATCATTCCGTCTCTGCGATCGTCAGGTACGGTCTTCGAGAACTCGGTCTTCGAAAGGCAAGGCTCAAATTTGTATAACTGCTCCGTCATACATTCCACTTATTTTACATTCATTCGCTTGCATTCATTTTACATTCATTTGTCGCGAAGGAAAAGGCTGCGTTAACAATATCGTAATATTTATGTCAAAAGTTTCGGCAGAGAGAAAGATCGAGACGTGTTCATATTATTTTATATAGAATCAGCATATGTTATCTAAGCAACGTTGCACTTTGCATTATTCTTTTTTTTTTTTTTTACTTTCCACGGACTTTACGTCATTTGTGTAAGATATCAGATTCACAAGTTTGACTCATGGCCTTCGAAGTGTTTTCTCCGAAGCCGATACTCGAGCACGCGCGTTTTTCGACGCATTAGAAAATCAGCGTTTTTATTTATGTCAAAGCATCGTCCGAATGACGCGCGCAATTGTGTGCAGCAGCGTCGACAGGTGGAACTTTTTAACGTCACAATTGCATCGGTATGTTTGATGAAAAACTGAAAAACGGTATCGCACATGTGAACATGTCGCGCAGAAATACTTGTCCTGCTGTCTCTTCGCAAGAATCTTTCTCACAATCTCACGGATATCTTTTCGCGCCTCTCGGCAGATGTATTCGTATCCATAAATATTGTGTCCAGAGTCGTAAAATAAAAAAATCTCCAAAAGGATGAGATACGCACGAACGCTAGCAATCTTCGCGAGAGCAAACGTCGTCGAAACCGACGAAACAGGCTCGTGGATTTGTTTGCGAACCGATTTAATCCGTCATTTCCCATTTGACACCTGTCGATGCGAATTGCAAGTTGCGATCATGCGCGGGAAAGCACGCGTGCGTGCGTGCGTGCGTGCGTGTACGACTGTGCGGATACGTTTTTCCTTTCAGCGTCTTCTTGTTCTTTCTCTTTTTTTTGTAGTTCTTTTTCCTTCCGATATGAATGAACCCGACACGTGACGATATGTGTACAACTTTTACGAGACACCCCGACTTTCGCTGAACAGTTTTTGTTCACGTTTACAAACGACGGTAACGACCCGCGCGTGGGATATTTTTATCTGCGCAGCACGCGACTGCACAAATACACGCAAAAACAGGGGACGGGTGTAATACACGCGTCCGGAGATACATAGGGGAAATACTCATGTATGTGTGTGCGTATATATATATACATACACACATGCATATTCACAATACATTACACGCGATTAAATTTGAGAACGAAGATGAGAAAGGGCTGAGGAATCGTATCCTATCCAATTAAAATAAAATTATATTATATATACATATAATATGTAATGTGTATACACCGCATTTCGTATATGCATTTCGTGCGGATGCGTATGACGCGCGATATTGTATGTATATGGACAGAGATGTGTACAATGAGTACGATTAACGACACGGATATCCAAGTCTATTCTTGTTTTGCGTGAATAAACGGGTGAATCAAAAGCCAATATTACAGATTTGTTAATTTTACCTTTATGAGATCTCACATTTCTGTCCCACTTCCCTTCCCCTTTTGTAATTGCATCAGCACTTTTATTTTTATATTACGTGTATTTAATTTTCATACTATACGTTTATATATCTTTCATTTGTCGAGTCTCTGAGTGTATTAAATTTAATAACTAACTCAAAATTTAATTTAATTTATATATATAACAATTTTTATTTTAATGAGAAATAAAAATTATATGTATCATGTGATTCAATTAACATAATATATAATTATATACACATATTAAATATTGAATATATAATAATAATAAATTAAATTAAAATTTCATCAAGAATTTAACGGATTAAAAATGAAATAAAAGAAAAATCAAATTTCTAACTCGGTTCGTAGCTCTTTCTACTTTCATTTGAATTATATAATAATATATATAATTTTTATAATTTTAAAAATTTTTGTCGTTACATTTATACATCTCACTTTTCATTTGTCATATATTTGAGTATATTTAATATTTAATTATATTAATTAAATATGTAATTTAATTTATATACATATGTAACATTTCTTAATTTAATAAAAAAAGTTATATAGATATATTCAATTAATATATTATATAACTACATATTAAATATATAATAATATATGCACTTTTTATAATGTTTAAGATTTTCACAGCTGTAATCTGAATTCTGAGTTTCAAAATATTCGACTTACCGCACTATCCCGCCAAAATGCCGCGAGCCGCGAGTTCAATCAGGAGTTTCAACAATTGGCTTCGTTGGACCACGAAAAAACCGCTCTCTTACCCGGCACTTTGTCCTCTTAATTTAATTATTTCGTCCTCTATTGCTTCCCACGAAGATTCGAAATCCTGTCGCGTTCCTCAATCCTCGAACGCGCTTGCCGCGAGAGATTCTCGCGTTTACCGACACGAACTTGACACCGTCCGTCCGACCGTCGCGAACGCGAGCACTAACCTCTTCGCACGCGGTTGCGAACTCGGCTCGCTCTCTCGGATGAGCACACGAAGCAAGACGAACGCACGAATGATACGGCGTGATATGCACGCGGCCGCGACAACGTTGCCTCGCGCATATGTGCGACGTGCAAGTTTTGGGGCACCTGGCACCTGCTTCTTCGTTCGCGCAAAACAAATGTGACTGTCAACGCGCCTCGTCGTCGCGACTGTCGCGAGGCGAGGTACAAAAAAACTAATCGCCAATCGTGAAATCGCTTGAATTACGTCACGTGACGTAATGCGTCACGTGACGTCATGGAGAGTTTAAACTCCGTCTCGCGTTCACGGGATCTACGATTCTCGACAACCTTGAAAAAAGATAGGTCGAAAAAGGATAGGGAATGTTATATATTACTCGAATAAACTTATACTATCGTTTATAAATGTTATAAACAGACGTCCGGTATGGGAAAAATCTCTAGACGGCGCCGCTTTTCGAGTCTGTAGGCGCACTCCCAGACAGCAACATGTCCAAAATCGGGACATAAGACGTTTTTTAGACGTCTTTTTAGACGTCTTATGTTCCACTTTTGGACAAGTATGTGTGCTGCATGGGCAGTCTCACGCGGAGGAAACGAATAATATTAATTGCAAAATATAATGCACCTTGCCAGAAAAATTTGTAAAATGACAAACAATGATATGATATACGATATGCGATAATGCAATTTATAAAATATATTTAAATGGTTATGGCACTTAACTATAGTATAAAAATGTTTTCTATTATTTTTCTCAACATAAAATAGCTATAGATCACGTATATAAATTTGTCGTTTATTGTTTCGTTGAACACGTCAATTTCGGGTACCATACCTCGACACCTGAGTAGCCGGATACTGCGAGAGTGTCATTCAGATAGTCCATCTGCAACATAAAACACACGAACAATTACAATTACAATATTCAACAAAATTCACGATATTGCAAGATAAGACTTGTAAGAATGTTGCCAATTTTAAGGATTTTACTTACATTCGGAAGACAACGATAAAATCTGATTTCAAAGTTTAAATGTAAGTAAAAATTTAATTATTAAACTGTATTTTTTTATTTTACACGTTGATGTATAACGAATTTTTTCTTCAAAGTCAATGATACGGTATTTTCAGCAAATCTTATACGTGCGATACTCGCACATTGTTGATATGTTCGATCCCTGAACGTAAAGTAGCGATGGGCTTTGGCGGATCCGTAAGGCTCGAAATTCTGACAATATTGTCGGTGGAACTCGTTATCAAGCATCTGTGCGTCAGACGTATCCCCGTTATATCTCTCGTATGCTCGGTGGGATAAGATTTCACTAGGTTGAAATCGTCCTTTGGATTTAGCACGTGCAACGTCGAAAAGTATGCGTACCTTGTTCTGGTTCCAACGAAAACCAAATCTCGTCGCATATTTATACACGTGGTGCGCGTTGTTTCACCTGGAAACTAAAAAGTACACCTTCGACATCGTGTCTCGTTTCTCGATGTTAAAAATTGACGTTACTGTGATAGACTTCATGGTCCGTCCGGCTCTCTGATCCCAAATGGACATCGTGTAGTCGTTAGCGGTGGCGGACAGAATGTATTCCGTGTTCATGGCCAGGCTATTCACGGGCTTAGTGTGAGGTCGATAATGTCTGATCGGGTTATTTCTCGATCTTGAGTCGAACACGTATATAGTCCCGCAGGATGAGCCGGTCGCAAAGAGATTATCCTCCGGGCACGATGATATACACCATAAAAACGAATGGAAATTGTCGCTCCTCCGTCTGTGAAAAAAACCCGGCACTTTTGGAATTTTATATTTTCATCTATTGTGTGCTACATATTGTTCTAAATTTATGTCGTTTTGTGGCAAAAGCTCATCTCGATAGCTTAGCGCATATTTTAGAAAATAACAGAGAACGAAATATTTGTTAGCCCCCGTACTTGTTAAATTTTGAGTATTTTTTAACTCCGCCGTATTAGACTACAATTGAACTAATTTTTGCCCGAATACGATAGCAATACTTTATACTGTATTAAAAATTTTTTTTATAGCACCGCACTAGTTTCCGATTAGTTGGATGCACGATGAAAAATACAGGCAACAGAAACAGTGAATAACACAAGCAATATATTTTTAACCTATCGGAAGCCGCGTATTAATGCTACACCAGCTTTATTCCTGATTTCTTATTTCTAATCGCTAATATCTGTTCCTTGTTCCTTATATCTTTCATTGTGCGAGGGCCTTTAGGAACTTAGGTTTTAGGAATAGAAAAATTAAAAATCCCATATTATCCGAACCATGATAGATAATCACGTTTTGTAAATTGAGTTGTGCTAAACAAAACAACCAAGCGACAAGCGAAACAAGTACGGAAAAATCAATGGTGTGTAAAAAATTCAGCAAAAAGGGTGGAGAAAAACAGAACTCAATCGAGAAATAGTACAAGGCTAACAAAATTTTGTTTTTTTAAATTTCTTTGAATACGGTTCAAAATATTGTTTTTGTATTTGCAACAAAAATTAGCACAATTTTATAGTTCAAAACTTGAATATTTGAATATGGTACGGTTAAAAGAAAACTCATAATTCAACAAGTACGGAGTTACCTTCACGCTCCTGGAATATTTGATATTGATGGGAAAAAATGCGAGTAAAATAGTAATATGCAGTGAATTAAATTTGACAAGTAAACTTTAGAATTGCGTTTTCGAATTATCTGTTTCAACAAGCGAGAGACACGGAATGCACTATATACATTCGAATAATTTGGTGGGAAACGATTATTTCTCCCACAAACAGGAAATATCTTCCTCACTCAATCTTCTTATCGCGAAGCGGCCAAAAGCAACAGTTCTGCTATTACGTACAAATAGTAAGTTCCCTGATGGACAAGATCGGTGTTAGTCAGCCCCCACGAGTTGACCGTATTATCGCCACCGCAACTGTAGATCGTGTTGTCTATTGCCGTCAGATCATAGATAGGTTTCCAATGACGTGGCATAGCGAAGAAACATCTTGTGTAAAGCGATTTCTCGCGTGAGGGAAGATGCTCGTGAATTAAGTGATGATTTAATAAACAGAATAATAAATTTCTTTCGCCAGTATATAGAATAACAATTAAAGTAATTTAAATCGACCGTGACTGGCAATATATAACGTCTTTTCGACATGAACATTGAAAAACTGTGAGCCAACTTGGTTTGTCGGATTCACAC